>NW_005369989.1:3014271-3019688 GCF_000412655.1 Myotis brandtii
TGAGGTAAATAAATCCTGAAGAACATGTACTTATCAGAGGTACTGATCAAGGAAGTAAATTCTTACTAGTTTTGACACTGTAGTGTATGACATCCCGGCAGAGTTTCAACAGCCTGTGGTGCGGCTCTCCTGTGTCTCTCATCTCCAAATCAAGAAGCTGTTTCAGTTGTTCAGGAGGCTGCCATTCACAAACCTGGAGGGTTAGCAATGAAACAGTTAACTGAGCACCCATGAGAGCCACGTATTGAACGAATATTAGAACTCTAACCTTATGAAGCTTCCAGACAAGTGGGAGAGACAGGGACTTAAGGTGCAACCACAGTTTAGCATGAAAAGAGCTATCACAATAATGCAGAAGTCATTAAACAAATGAGGGGCCTCACCTTAGATTTGGAAGGTCAAAAATGAACCCAGCAAAGTTTAGGGGCTGGGGTAGTGCAAGGGGCATTCTAGGTGGGAGTAATAGAAGTCACAAAGGCTGAAATACGAATAAAGGAGCGCAGGGCACATGGGAAGAATGAAGTATGTGTCGTGTGGCTAGAAGAGGCAGTTTGAGGAAGGGAGAGGCAAGAATTAAGGCTGAAATAACAAATTCTTGCTAACTAGTCTCTGTGCTTATATCCTTGCCTCATAGTCTACTAGCAATGTGGCATGGTCATTCCTCTGCTCAAATATTCCCAATGGGCCCCCATATTCTTCACGGGAAAACCAAAGTCCGTACAATGACCTAAAATGATCCTGTGTAATCCGCTTCCCCTGGTAGGGTTCCCCTTCTAGTTGCATCTAGCACTACTTTCCTCCTGGCTGACTCTGCCCTGCCAACCTGGCCTCCTTGCTGTGCTTCAGTGCACCAGGCATACTCCCATCTTAGGGTCTCTGAACTGGTTGTGCCCTCCACCTGGAATGCTCCTCCTCCAAATATCCCTACAGCTAATTTCCTCACTGCTTTCAAAGCTCTACTCAAATGTCACTTTCTCAATGACAGCAATTCTGATTCCCTTATTAAAAATCATAAGCTGCACATTGACCCATCTCTACCAATCTCTCCTGACTTTTCTACTCATCATTTTTCTATAGCACGTATCACCTTCCAATATTTATTATGTCCTATATAATCTCCATGGAAGCGGAGACATTGGTTTGTTTGTTCACTGGTCCCAAGTAAATGATGCAGAGCCGGCTACCTAAGGGGATGCTTAATAAAGATATGATGAATGAATAAATAAATGAATGAATAAAAAATAAGCAAGACTTATATCATTATAGGCTTTATGTAGCATAAAGTGTGAACTTGGCACTAAGAAAGCCATTGGGATATTTTGGACGGGGGAATTATATCATCATATTTGTGTTTTGGATAATAGCTTTTGTTGCTATGTGGAGATTCCAAGTAAAATTGGAAATAAAGGTTACTGTAATAAATCAGGCAAGAAAAGGTGGCAGGCTGGATGAGGGTAGATACTATAAGAATGAAATATTTCTAGAGATATTTGAAATGCTAAATCAATAGAACTTAGAAATCAATTTCACAGTGAGGATGAGGGATAGGAATAATCAAGGATAATACTGAGGTCTCTACCTTGCATGCATGGGTTGATGGTAGTGAAAGGGAGAAGCATCTGGTATGGGTGGGGATGATGAGTTCGGAGAATATTTAGTTTAAGGATTCTCAAGACATCCAAAGGGGTGTAGCAGTTGGTCTGAAGCTACTGTGAAATATGAGGAAGAGAGGTTCAGGCATACACCGTGATAATCTACAATGGTTGACACAGCTCAGAGAGAACCTATAGCGAAGAGGAAAAGATGCAGGATCTCACCTGAGTCATGCCAACATTCAAAAAGTGGGCAAAGGGAGAGAGGCTCCTGTGTGATGTGGGGGACATGCTGAAGAAGCAGGGAGAATCCTAGAAGAGTTTAATGCTATTAACACAAAGAATGTTCTGAGAAGAAGAACATAGTCATCACTGTCAAATCCTAGTGAGAAGCCAAATTAGATAAAGACTGTGAAGTGCTCATGGGTGTTATCAACAAGGAGGTGTTCTTGGCAAGAGCAGTGTGACTTAGAGGTAGGAGTGGAGGCCAGATTGCTGTGAAGTGAGGGTGTAGGAGGTGAGTAGATAGAGGGAGGGAGGGGGGAGACAATGTTTTAAAAGTTTGACTGTGGAGGGGAGGAGAGAGACAGAGGAGTAGTCAGGAAGTGAGGAGACTAAGTGGTGGGAGATTGTGGGGAACAGGAGGAAATACCAAGTTGTCGAAGAGGTATGAAATTAACCTCTGATGTTAGGACTACAACAGGCAGAGGTAAATCAAAAGTAACAGAAACAATAAGAAGAATTAAGTAGTGATACACAAACAACATGGATGAATCACAAATACATTTTGCTGAGGGAAAATAGCAAGACTCAAAAGGCTACGTGTGATATGAGTCCAACTATCCGACATTCTGGAAAAGACGAAAACTACAAGGACAAAAAACAGAATAATGGCTGCCGGGGTCTAGAGTTGAGGGGAGGGTTTGACTATAGAGGGGCATAAGGAAATTTTGGAGGTGATAGAACTATTCTATATCTTGATTGCGGTGATGGTTCTATGTATTTTCAAAACTCACAGAACAGTACACCAAAAAGAGTAAATTTTACTGAATGTAAATTATGACTCTTTTTTTTTAAAGGTGGCTGAGAAAGTGTGTCTCCCACAGAGGGTACTAGAAGTAATCATCTCACGAAGTGTGGGGTGTATAAGCAGGGCACCTTATTTTTTTAAAAAATCTTAAATGTATTGGTGTGACATTGGTTAATAAAATTGTTTCAAGTGAACATTTCTAAGATAACTCATCTGTATACTGAGTTGTGTGCCCACCACCCGAAATCATCAAATCTTCTTCCATCACCATATATTTGACCCCCTTTACCCTTTATTAACCCCCACCTGTCACCTTTTAATGGTACCCTGTTGGATCTCTAACAAAGTAGGCTAAGTTAGTGGCATAAAAACTTCACCCCCTCCTTCAACCCCAACATAGCTTCCTATCCATGTTCACATGGATAGTCTACACATCTGCTAGTTTTTTTAAAGGTGGCTGAGAAAGTGTGTCTACCACAGAGGGTACTAGAAGCAATCATCTCACGAAGTGTGGGGTGTATAAGCAGGACACCTTATTTTTTAAAAAAAATCTTAAATGTATTGGTGTGATATTGGTTAATAAAATTGTTTCAAGTGTACATTTTTAATATACCTCATCTGTACACTGAGTTGTGTGCCCACCACCCAAAATCATCAAATCTTCTTCCATCACCATATATTTGACCCCCTTTACCCTTTATTAACCCCCACCTGTCACCTTTTAATGGTACCCTGTTGGATCTCTAACAAAGTAGGCTAAGTTAGTGGCATAAAAACTTCACCCTCTCCTCCAACCCCAACATAGCTTCCTATCCATGTTCACATGGATAGTCTACACATCTGCTATATTGTGATTGACTTGTGCTTCCTTAATTGATAACTTAGGATCATAAGCCTACCCTTCTCATCTTATCTCCTATTAGTTCCCTATACGAACACTTTTTTTCTAGGCAAAATGGTCCCTTTACTATGTTAAATGCATCTTGTTCTTTTGCAACTCTTTCCATATTTAACTTCCTGCTTTCTTCAACACACAGAGGCTGACTTTTCTGCGCCCATCAAAATCTTACTTAACCTTCACATTCTACATGAAAGCTCAAAGTGTCCACCCCTCTGTGAAATCCCCAAAGTCAGCCCCAGTCACAGAGCATTTATCACATACTTATGGGACCCCCTGTTCTCTTTTCCAATGAAAACTTATTCTTCCAATTAGATTATAAATTCAGTTCAAAGCTGAACCTTTCTCTTATTTTTTCTTTATATTTCTCTGGGCTAAATATAATGCCTTACCCCTAACTAACACTTGGTTAATATTTAATGACTGAATAAAGGCCAATTAAAAAAAATCTTACCAGAGGAGCAGTGTGCTCCAAAGTAAAGCAGGTGCAAAATATTTCACAAGTACAGATAAGGCCAGAAAATGGGCAATTATAAATATATAATCAGGAAATATCAGTGATTTTGCCTTGAACATAGCCATTCAAGGTTCACAATTCATTTCAATCTATTTTGGTATTAGTTTTCCCAAATGCATGTGATCAAAAATTCAGAATACATTCCGGTTCACATTCAAAATGTTTTTTAAATGACTTTTATTTCCGACTAATAGAATTGGAATAAAAATCTCTCCATCTCTCCTATCTGTTGATCCATTTGTTGGTAACCCAATTCTGTTATAAATGGTGATCAATGTGAGAAAGGATAATTTGGGGATTTTATGAAACATAGAGAGGAGTAAGTAGTTAAAGGCACAGACTCTGAAGCCAGACTGCCTGTGTTTCAGTACCAGCTCTGATGCTTACTAGCATGTGATCTTAGGCAGAGTACTTAACCTCTCTGTGTCTCATTTTTCCCCTCATTTCTAAAATGTAGTTACTAAACAGTACCTGCCTCTTAGGGGTTTTTAAGGATTAAATGAACAAATACATATGGTGTAGTCCTTAGAACAGCATCTGGTACATCGTTAAGCACTCTTAAGAGTAGACATTATTAGTAGTGGTTCCCATATCATTTTGAATCTGATTTTGAGCCCCAATTTGAAACCTAAAATCAATACTTGGTACCTATCAGAAGTCAGACTTAACAACCAAAGATTTCTAACCTAACCTCAGACAAGCTCCTGTAAGGACCCTCAGATAAATTGTAAAACTTTTCACATTCTTTCTAACTTCTGCTTGGTTTTTATTAGCTACATAAAGAATGTGAATCAAAAAATGGAAAGCAAAGTGTGTTTCACAGAGTGTATAAGCCTGACCATCAGGTTATTTATAGTCTATATTATTATCTAGGGCAGAAAGCTTAATCCATGTGCTTCATGGCCTTATGTGCCTAAGTTCTGGAGTCCCAGACAATCTCCCAGCAAATAATCACTGTGAAGAGTTAACCCTTCCATGCCTGGCCAGTGTGGTTCAGTGGTTGAGCATTGACCCATGAACCAGGAGGTCACAGTTCAATCCTCCTTCAGAGCACATGCCAGGGTTGTGGGCTTGACCCTCAGCAGGGGGTATGCAGGAGGCAGCAAATCAATGATTATCTCTCATCATTGATGTTTCTCTTCATCCATGTGCTTCATCCATGTGCTTATATGCCTAAGTTCTGGAGTCCCAGACAATCTCCCAGCAAATAATGACTGTTAAGAGTTAACCCTTCCATGCCTGGCCAGTGTGGTTCAGTGGTTGAGCATTGACCTATGAACCAGGAAGTCACAGTTCAATTCTCCTTCAGAGCACATGCCAGGGTTGTGGGTTTGATCCTCAGCAAGGGGTATGCAGGAGGCAGCCAATCAATGATTCTCT
>NW_005369989.1:3019791-3031395 GCF_000412655.1 Myotis brandtii
GGGGGGTCCCTCAGCCTGGCCTGTGGGGATTGGGTTGAAACTGACTCTCTGACATCCCCCAAGGGGTCCCAGATTGCGAGAAGGTGCAGGCCAGGCAGAGGGACTCCACCGGTGCATGATCGTGGCCGGGGAGGAACTGCAGGAGGGCTCTAGGGCATGTCCAGCCCATCTCGCCCAGTCCTGATGGGCTGGACTCCAGCAGCAAGCTAACCTACCGGTCAGAGCGTCTGCCCCCTGGTGGTCAGTGTGCGTCATAGCAACTAGTTGAACAGTTGAACAGGACACTTAGCATATTAGGCTTTTATTATATAGGATTTTTTTAAATTTTTTAAAATGCTACCCCTTCCAGGAAAGCAGATACAAGGTAGGGAAGACAAATGCAACTTTAGTATCTGGGCAGCCCCTTGAAACAAAGGTATAGAGGAAATTAACATGTGCACTTGCCATTTCCCTTACATTTAGCCATCTAGATTTTGGGGGTGGGGTTGGGGATATCTTTCCTCATTCCTGGGATTGCTTATAGACTATTTTCTTTTACCTTCTCGTTGACATCTGTTGCCTTTAAAACCACCTCTTCCATTATTAGCCTACAGGCCTCTTCAACAAACTTTTCTCCTGCCTTTGCATCTGTGGTGGGACCATTCAGTATGACCCCGTCCACGAGAACAGCGCTCTTCTTAGTTGAAACCATCTCTTGTTGATTAGTATCTCCTGGAAGCACACAAAAAACTGTGTATGAGAGATAATCTAAGTAGACCACAACAAAACACAGGGTAAAAAATGAGTCACCACCCCAGCTTCAAATGGCATGATTTATTTTAATACATTTGCAGCATTGAAGCTGACAGTTTCTTATATGGTGCTCAAGAGTGGAATTAGGGAAAGAAACCTCTATGTTCTATTTCTGCAGCGTCTTGTTCAGCATCAGGGAGTGTGGATGAGCTCACATAATTTAAATTCAACTGATATTACCCATTCTTACAAACACCTTTTGAAAGATCTTGGTAAACACAAAGCCCATGTCTATTGCATGAACACACCCTTTCTTGCAATTTCTTAAGGATCTCCATATATTTCCTTTTAATAAGTCATCCCTAAAGTAGAAGAAACAATAATGCAGTGTCACTTTTCTTAACTTCACATTTTAAGCATGTTTAAATGACCCTCTATATTATAGACAGTGCTTTGTCCCCCAAAGGTCCCCCCACCCCCAGTTTAAATCTCCTCAGCCATTTCCTACTGAAAAAAAAAATGTGAAGCATGATGGTTTGCATAAACCCATATTTAATGGCTTTAAACTTCTCAAGCTTGCAGTTTAGGCCCAGGCGGAAGGATGGAACAGGACATTTTTGGGATGACACAGCTGCTGGTCAGTGACTAACAGTTAAAAGTCAGCGTGGAAATTTATAGCTGAGAAAAAAGGATCATTCTCCACAAAAATAACATTGACAACTGAATCCAGATATCCAATCAATATCTTCTATACGTGTTGATTTGATTATTTTTCTTTGTCTAAATAGTATCTCTCTCCTCCTTATAATGCTCATGTTCATTTAGTTGTGGAAATTGACAGAAACAAATTTTGTAAGTATTTCTCAGCCCAGCACCTAGCCCAGTGCCTTGCATATACTGTCTAAAAATGCCTTACGTATGCTAATGGTCGAACTGCATTTCAAATATTTTTATATTTATTGAGGGCTCTAAGAGTACTAGCATGTATTATGTGGTTGAGTTTGTCTTCTCCTCAACATTAAATGTTTTGATAAAGTCCTGAGGTTTATAAACTCTTTCATTCTATTGCTGCCAAACTCAAATGCTGTCCCTGGAGGCAGATGTAAATGTCACGGGAACATTCCCCAATTTGGGAAAGATGGGACCTGCAGCGAGAGATGAGTCTTTATCCTCACACTGAAGGCTGAACCATCCAGAGCTCCAACGTTGAACTTTCGTTCCATCCCTCACATTCACTTATCTTTCACTTGAAAGCATGTATTTAACATGGTTTAGGGCTGTATGCTGAAGCAATAGAATTTCACTATTAGACGGAAATGCTTTACACCTAAAGGCACTTTCCTCCCCCTGATTTTAGGTCCTAAAAATAAACTGGAAAAGAGGACAATTATTCAGGAAACCCTGGTTATGTCAGTAGGCAGTGCTGTTATAAAGCACACAGAAAAAGTTAGTGATTTTTTTTTACCTCATTAGTAGGATTGTGGGTTTTTATTGCCTAGGGAATAGCAGCCTCTCAGATGAGAGTCTCTCTCTCCTCTCTCCTCTCTTCTCTCTTCTCTCTCTCTCTCTCTCTCTCTCTCTCACACACACACACACACACACACACACACACACACAAAAATATGTCAAACACCAACTTGCAACTACTGAAATTGGAATTAAAATGATCTGTCTCCATAACAACCAATCAAAGAAATGCCCATAATTCATACAATTATTTAGAAGGAAATAGTATAAAAACTGGGTATAGATTATTCCTCTTTTCTTGATAGATATGTTTCATTTCTACTGCCAAATGGCACCACGTGACTCTTCCTCTCCCTGCATTTTCCCAAATTGGAAAAGACCCTCTGGAGATTGTACAGTAGGTCACACTATGACCTTTGGGGATGCAACCCTAGGACTTCCAATCTAACTGCTAGAGTTATAGTGGTTAATAACAGTCTTTCAATTGAAGGAATCGTCCATGTAGCCAGAATATGATTGCTTTTTATTACACTCTTTCCTGAAACCATCAAATACTAGTCCAAACCACCATCAAATGCTTACATTAGTGCAGCAGCCTCCCAACTGATCCCCCAGCCTCCACCTGTACCCTGCATGCCATGTGGACTAATCTCAACATGGTAGCTCCTATGTTCCTTTGAAAAGATCATTCAGATCACATGACGACTACTATACTCAAACCAACCTATGTTCCTTTGAAAAGATCATTCAGATCACATGACGACTACTATACTCAAACCATCCAATGGCCATTTATCGCATTAAACCAATGATCAAGTTCTTATAATGACCTCTATGGCCTTCAATGAGCCACTTTCCCATTATCTCTTGGACCAAACTTCATCTCTTATTTCTGTCCTCTAAGCTCATCACTTTGGCTTCTTCAATTTTCTTCGATTTTTTTCTTAAACACCAGCTTCTTAGCGAGGCCTTCCTTGATAACCATACTTAAAACTGCAACCACTTCTTCCCCTCAGCTTCTCTCTCTTCTTTATTTGTTGCAGACTCTAATAAATGCTCTAAAGAAAATTACCGGAATGACTTGATAGAATACAGACAAGAAGTTATTTTAGAACCTGGTCAGGGAACAGCATTCTGAAGAAGCCACATTTGAACTGAGACGTGAAAGAGGAGACAGAGCCAGACCTGGAAAAAGAGACTAGTCCAGGTAGAAGGAACAGAAAAATGCAAATAATCAGTAAATTGGCCTCTTAAAGAAATAGAAAGAGATCAATGTGGCTTAAGTGTGAGAACAAGGAGAAGGCAGGAATAAGTGAGATTTGGAGAGATAGACAGGAGCAGATCAGGTAAGGTATTTTATTCTAAAAGCAACAGGAAGCCACTTAAAGGGTTCTACATAGAGGAGCAACATGATCTAGTTTGCAGTTATAAGATTACCCTTTATTCTAAAGGGTTCTTCACAGAGGAGCAACATGATCTAGTTTGCAGTTATAAGATTACCCTGATACTATGAGGATGATGGACTGTCGGAGGCAGATGTAGAAACAGGGACATTGCTTAGGAGGCTACTGCAGAAGTCCACGCACCAGACCATGGCAGCTTTGATCGGGAAGGAGGCGTCAGAAATGTAGCAAAGTGGGAGACATTTTGGCGGTAAAGCCAAGAGGACTTGCTGAGGAAGTAGATGTAGGGGGTCAAGAAAACAAAAGAACCTAAGGTGACTCTTGGGGTTGGGGCCTGAGACACCAGGGGAATGCTGGGGGCCATACTGCTATGAAGGCCACTGGAAAAGGACAAGTTGGGTAAGTGGGAGGTGAGGTGGGGGTAGAGTATCAAGATTTTCTCACCGATTAGTAGAAAATGCTTATGATGGGGTAGAAACAAAGGTCATGGCAAGAACATTCGTGATAAAAAAAAAGTAAGCAAACATGAACGAGGCAGAAAAATGTATGTGTCTGTCTGTGTCCAGGAAACCTCAAGAACTGCTGTTTGTCCAAGGGGCAGGGTCTGTAAATGGGAAAAGTGACTACTGAGAAGGAGACCTGGTGACTGATCTTACAGGAGCTTGAATAGAGACTGAGGACTTTAGATGTTACTTGGTAGGCAACAGGCAGCCATTGAGAACTTCCGACAGGATAGGAGAGTGCTTCAGAAAGATGCAGTGAGTACTCATGTAGAGTTCAGATGGGAAAACAAGAACTGGAGGTGGGGAGATTTGATGGCGATAATCCAGGCCAAGGAGAGGGAGGACATGAATCAGATAAAAGACAAGACAGTAGGTTTATATTTATTTTAATCTCTCCCTTACACTAGTGTTACTGAAAACTTGGATCCAAAAATCCTGTGTCTTTTAATGAGCCCTGCCACTGTCCATGGGTAGTATAATTTTCTATCCTCCAGTAACCCTGTGTTCTAAAATGATCGTTAGATGAAAACGTTACAGAATAAGATAGGAACAAAATCATTTTGTGCATCCATGCATTGGCTCCTCCCTTGCAAAGGGTGGATGAGATGGGAAAACAAGAACTGGAGGTGGGGAGATTTGATGGCGATAATCCAGGCCAAGGAGAGGGAGGACATGAATCAGATAAAAGACAAGACAGTAGGTTTATATTTATTTTAATCTCTCCCCTACAATAGTGTTACCGAAAACTTGGATCCAAGAACCCTGTGTCTTTTAATGAGCCCTGCCACTGTCCATGATCCCTGCCACTGTCCATGGGTAGGATCATTTTCTATCCTCCAGTAACCCTGTGTTCTAAAATGATCGTTAGATGAAAACGTTATAGAATAAGATAGGAACAAAATCATTTTGTGCATCCATGCATTGGCTCCTCCCTTGCAAAGGGTGGATGAAAATATAACATTTCTGGGAAGTGACATCTTTCCATCACCCAGGGTTTTATTTTATGAGGTCCTGTTGCATTAGCATCTGGGATGCCAGTGAAATGATGATTCAGATTCTGTTGAAATACCAAGGCACTGCTTTCAACAAAAGAGCTGGGTCCATGAGCATCATCTATTCTCTGAGAGGACAAGCTCCTCAGAAGGGGAATCTCTGAAACAGCGCCCCTACCCCCTCAAAAAAAAAAAAGCAACTGTCAGTGCCCTGTCCATGGTCAATCAATGTACCGTGCACCATAAGTCCTATCTATTGTTTTTAATTTCAAAAATATTTTCCTTTCACTGGGTACCAGGCCAGTAACTGGGTAACCTTCTGATGTTTTCAGAGGAGTAAGTTTTCCAGAGACATCTATCAACTATTCCTATTGCTTGAGTAAACAGTACTTAACAAGCTTTGTATAAGGTTGTTATACGTCTTTGTCATACTCATAGGAAGCTCTTAGGAACACCCCACCTCCACCCCACCATCCTACCTTTAAACCTTATGAACTTTTCTGATGGGTACAAGTTCAGTTCTCAGGGGCTTGAATTAAGTTGGGCTCCAGGAGAAAACTGGATTTGGCAAACCTACAGGGTAAATTGCAGCCCAGGCTGTAGAGCTTGGCTGTGGATGATGTACTTTTATTGGGCTCAAAGGGAGCTATTCCTCCAAGGTGCAATGTGTTCCCCAGGAGCCGTACACTGTGTCTTCCTTCACCTTCAGTAGCCACTGCCAGTTCCTGTGGCCATTTCCCCCTCT
Source organism: Myotis brandtii (assembly GCF_000412655.1). Classification (NCBI taxonomy): domain Eukaryota; kingdom Metazoa; phylum Chordata; class Mammalia; order Chiroptera; family Vespertilionidae; genus Myotis; species Myotis brandtii. The sequence goes on from NW_005369989.1 coordinate 3,025,634, forward strand.
GCCATCTTGGCTTCTTGTCCTCTCTGAGTCTTCATTGTCTACATATGTTTGTAAAGCATCAGATTTTACTTGTTGCTTTATCCGTGACGCCTCTCTTTTCTGAGATTTAATACCAAGTAGGTAGAATGCCCAATTTTAGTTTGCTTGTTTGCTTGGGGTGTTGTTAGCCTAACCAGCATTGAACTGGAGCCATCCTTCCCCTGGGACACTGTCTTGGGCGGCACCATCAGTTAAGGTTATCTGCTTTTGTGGGTATCTCCAAGTCCCAACTATTCCATATCTCCAGAGTTGCCTTGGCTCCTATCTTTCCCAAGGCCTAATTATTTAGCTCTCTCTCCACTTCTATGAGTTCTCCAAGATCCTTTCAATCTCCCCCACCGCCCTCTTAGTGAGTGTCATTCTATATTCTGTGAAACTAGGGAACCATAACTAATACTCTGAATAACTTGGCATCTTTAGGCATTTCAACTAAGGAAAGTTAAAACAACTAGACACACCTTACTAAGTGTACTCTCTGGTCCTTTAGAGTCTCCCATGTATTTGTATTGTTCTCCAAAGCTGGAAGGTCACCCAGTCACCATCAGAAAATAAATATAGTGTTTTCTTCTTTCTCTTTTTAAAAAACATTCCACTTACGTATAAGTCTGGATGCTTGAGGTCAATGAGTAGAGTACTATCTTAGCAAAAAAGACTCTAGAACAATACTGCCAAAAATAAATATAAAACAAGCCATTGTATGACTTTCCTTTCCTTTCTAGAAGTAGTATGGCAAAAAGGAAACAAAAAAAAAAATATAACTGTACTTACTAAACAATAACAATAATTAACATTTATTGGACCAGGAACTGAACTAGGCATCTTATATGAATTACCTTATTTAATCCTCATAATAAATCTATGATGAAAATACCTTTATTATCTTTGTTTTTCAGATAGGGAATTTGAGGCCAGAGAGATAAAAATAATTGTCCACATCACATAGCTAGTCAGTGGTAGAGTCAGATGTTAAAGCCAAACAGGCTAAGTTCAGAAGTTATGTTGATTATTACTACATTTTACCTTTTTCACAAAAAGCAAACAAGAAAATATTGCTTCTTGTGCCTCATAAACCACACTAAACTATCTGAACACATATTTTGTACTCCTAAGCAAGAAGTGATTATCTTGGAACTATCTATTAAGTTGCAATGTGATGCAATTTAATATATAGTTTTAAAACCAATTTGCTAAGTGTTGACTTCAGGATTTTAAATGTATTCCACTTAACCAGCAATTTAAATGAAAATTTAAATAAATGCTATAAATGGCTGCCTCGTTTGCATGATCCATTGATTAACTCTGATATGAGGCTCATCTGTACTCAGGGTTCGGTCTCCTAGCCTTGGTCTTGGGAAGATGATCTTCTAGGTGAGTGAGGGCAACTACTCTCAGCTTCTTAGTACCTCTACACACATACTGTGACATTCACATGTGGCCGCCCTAAAATGCAGACATTTGCATTGACCAGAACCCTTTTGTGGAGTTTATTAAATGTAATTGGAAAGAATATACTATGAAGCTGCTTGGAATACAGCTCAAAGGAAAAAAAATAGATGATCTAAACTTCCAAAGCGGGGGGACTCTGTTAGTTGGAGGGCAAATGCATTGCTAAGTGGGATATACAAATTTGGGGTCAGACATGAATTGCTCAGTGATGTAGATTTTCCTTCTTATCCTTTAGGCTACATAGAATTAGCTTTACTCGCATATAAAATCAGAGCAAATATTCTAAAAAAATTTACCTGGGAGCCAACACAGTCACATAAACTATATTATAGACGGTGCCCCTATATGCAGAAGCTCTGGGGATGCCCACATATCTCACTGCTACTCTGGTGTTGGTAAATGAAGTATTCACAGAATACCACACAAACAGATCATGAAGACTTGGCATAGGTATGCCACAACTGATACCCACTCATGCATGGGTTTGTATCCATCCAGAATTTGTGCGAAGGTTGCTTTTGCCAATTTCATGAAGGAACATGGGATCTTAGAGCTTGACAAGCATTTACAGATAATTTAGCAAATGTCCTGGTTTTTTTAATTTAAGGGAACTGAGAATTACTGGCACACACAGTGTTTGATGCTTCGATATGCTCTTCTACCGGTCTGTCAGAGCCTCTCAGGGTTGTCCACACTTCACCTCTCATAAGAATGTAGAGCCTATTTCACATAGTAATGGTTAGCATTTATTTAGCATTTACTATGTGCCAGGTTTTTAGGAAGTCCTTCATAAACAGTAGTGCGTTTATCACACATAAGAACTCTGTGAAGATACAAACAACTAAAACTCACTCTGGTTAAGTTAAGCAGACAAATAATTTATTGGGAGGGTGCATCCGTTTTCTAGAGTCGTGTAACAAATTACCAAAAAAATTTAGTAGCTTAAAACAACAATGATGTATTATTTCTCATGATGCTATGACTTAGCTGGGTAATTCTGCTGGTCTTGTCTAGGCTCACTCACACAATTGATCAACTTGCATGTTGGCTTGGAGCTGAGCTTAGCTGGGAAGATTGAGATTGCTTGAACCTCTCTATCCACATAAGTTTTCATTACCAAAGAGATGAGTTGGTCTTCTTCACAAGGTACAAAGTAGTGAAGGCACTCACGTTATATGCTTTTGCACAAATCTTCATACACTTTATGAAACAAGAATCAAACCCAATTGTACAAATATGGAGATGAGAATCAGAAAGGTTAGTTAACTTGATGAAGGTCATATAGCTGGTGTAGTAAAAAGCAGAGCTGATATTCAAACCATAATTGATGCAACATCTCTTTTCATTAAATCATGCTTCCTCTTTCATCGGGGAGATTGGACTAACACACACACAAAACATTAAAAAAACAATTAACAACTAAGCTGGCATATTGAATTGAACACTTCTGGGCAAAACTGTCATCATATGTATGTTCCACAATTACTTTCTAAAATTCTGTTTTGTTGTGCCATCAACTTGAAAAATAAGGCCACCGATGAAGAATATTAGGAAATTGAATTTTTCATAGATTTTCTTTCTCCTCTATCACTGCTTCATACAAATTAGGTACTGAAATAAAACTGAGCTGATGGCATAACAGAATATACCATGATGAAAATACACATGAAGGAAATATGTTCCCTGAATGTATTATTTGACCCACATAGCATCTGAAACAACAGATATGTCATAAATATCCACTAAGTCTCTATTGATTGTGCAAGTCAATACAAAGCATTAGGGGATCAAACAACAAAGGACCCAGAATACTGAGTTGGGAATAGACTTATCAGCTAAGAAACTCAAACAAAGAGAGGACTTAGCAATATATTTAATGGGCAAAAAATGGAGTGTGGAATTTTAAGATTTGTCAATGCTGCAGCTAAATCACCAAAACAGATTTTAATATTTAATGATGGCTTGCTGACATCAAATAATTCAGACAGTTGCTCTGTAACATTTCCCATTAAGAAGCTCCTGAATGCTGAAATTTTTAAACACTGCATCAAGACATCTCAGATGCTGGTGGAAACAAAGAAACAAACAAACAAACAATCCAATTCTGATTTAACCAGTATTTTGCAGGGTTGAATTCTGACTTTTAATGATCTGCTCTGACAATAAGAATAGAAAGAATCCTCTGGAATTTGAGATGGGGGAGTTTTAGTTGAACTCTAGCCCTATGTAGTTCTGTAAGTAGTACTTTAGCATCTCTGATTAAGCATGCTCTCAGCTAAATGATGCTCGACAATGACTTGCCATACTCTGTCAATGATTCTATGGCTAATGTCAGTTTTTCAATTATATTCCTATTCATGTAATTAACATAAATCACCTTCCAGCATTTCTGAAAGTGTTCCTCACAACACAATCAACCCACTTCAGAATTTAGAAAGCCCTATCTCAAGGCAATAGCCTGACTTGTAAAACTATTGTTTTGTTTTGAAACTCTTATTTTGGCCACTGGAACCTAAACAGTAATTGTCTTTCTCTTTGCATTCTACTTGCAAAGATCATAATCTCTCTCAGGAATACAACTGCTGGCAAAGAAGCAAGGTATTCAGAAAGAGCAGACAAGCGTAGCAATATTATTTTGAATCTGCTCTAAAATTGGATTGTGGTGAGGGATGCACAATTCTGTAAATTTACTAAAAATCGCATTGCACATTCAAACAGGCGAATTTTGTAATATATAAGTCACCTCAACAAAGCTCTTAAAAATCAGGTACAGTGTAAAAGAGAGTGAGAAACCATTCTTCAGCACCTTGTAAGCTGTCCTGTGGACCTCTTAATGGTGATGCTGGTGGGAGCAGTGGAAACAGAACAAGTTAGGAGAGAAGATGCAGTCATTGTTCTCTCCACAAGAGTTAGAGATCAATCATACTCCCAGTGAGAAGAAAGCTATGCTTTTCCTTTAAATTGGAACTTACCTGCCAACTTTGTTTACATGTGTATCTCTTGAGCAATAAAATGTTATCAATGGGTTCAAATCATGAGCACAAACTATAATTAATCATGTATATGTTTACATAAAAATATGTTTTCCATTTATACACACTCTTACCTGGCCATTGCAAATATCTAGAACATATACAAGAATACAGATGAATTCAAAATGAATCGAAAATTGTCAATATAACAGCAGATTATAAACTCTTCTCATATAGACCTTTTTCATACCTCATTCAGAAGCAATCCACCTTATATTATGTACAAGTCCAACCTCTTGTGTGATAAAAAGAAACACACAAGAAGATGAGATAACCATGTTACAAGCAATAAATTGAAGGAAGTGTGGCAAGTGATGATTAAAGATGCTACTATTATTTATGAGAGAAAAGAAAATATAGTTGACACCTACAGGAGACTGTAATGAGGGAAATACAAACAATATAAAAAAAGATGCAAGAATTCAAGAACAGAAATCTGACATCATTCAATGAAAGGACAATCAGCTGGGCACATCTCAGCTCTTGAGAAATGTTATAATGTTATCCAGTGGTCACAATGGCAATGCTAAGATATACAAAAGAAGATTAAACTTGTTCAGGGAAGCAAGCATATTTTTAAATTATTTTATAAATATTTCTACCCTTAAATATCATTTTTGTTTATTTGTTTTTTAGTTTTTAAATTAGATTTTCTTTTATTGTAGTGGTAAAAACATATAACATAATATTTACCGATTATTTTTAAGTTTATAGTTCACTACGTTAAGTATATTCACATTGTTACAATACAGGTCTCCAGAACTTTTTCATCTTCAGAACTGAAACTCTATACCCATGAAATACTTATCCTTCTCTCCCTCTCCTTCCAACCTCTGGTAACCACCCTTCTACTCTCTGTTTCTATGAATTTGACTACTCTAGGTACCTCATATAAGTGGAATCATACAATATTTGTCTTTGTGTGATTGGCTTATTTCACTTAGCATAATGTCCTCAAGGTTCATACCTGTTGTAGCATGTTACGGGGTTTCTATCTTTTTTAAGGCTAAATAATATGCTATTATATTTATACTAGGGGCCCGGTGCACAAAAATTTGTGCACTGGGGGGGGGGAAGGGGGGTTCCCTCAGCCCGGCCTGTGCCCTCTCGCAGTCTGGGACCCCTCGGGAGATAACGACCTGCTGGCTTAGGCCTGCTCCAGGGTGGCAGAGGGCAGGCCCAATCCCTAAGTGCAGCCCCTGGTCAGGCTCAGAGCAGGACCGATTGGGGAGTTGGGGCGCCACC
>NW_005369989.1:3032538-3052868 GCF_000412655.1 Myotis brandtii
TCGCTTTAAGCTGCCTGGCTGCCGGCCGCCATCTTGGCTGACAGTTAATTTGCATATCTCCCTGATTAGCCAATGAAAAGGGTAGCGGTCGTACGCCAATTACCATGTTTCTCTTTTATTAGTGTAGACTAGTGACCAGTCACTATGGTCTCTGTTCTACTGCATTGGTCTATCTGTCTGTCTTTATGCCAGTACCACACTGTTTTGATTATTGTAGCTTTGAAATATGTTTTTAACTCAGAAAGTGTGGATCCTCCCGCTTGTGTTGTTTTTCAAAATTGTTTTGGCTATCAGGGGTCCCATGAGATTCCATATGAGTATTAGGAATTCTGCAGAAATTGCTTTTGTAATTTTGATACAGATTATGTTGAATCTGTTGTTCACATGGGTATATGGATGTTTTAACAATAACATTTTAATCCATGAACCTGGGATGAGTTTCCACTTTTATTTGTGTTTTGTTAAATTTCTCTCAGCAATGTTTGTAGTTTTCAGTGTACAACTCCTTTACAACTCTTATACTCATGTGTAAATATTCTTTTTTATGCTATTGTAAATCTTAAAAGTTTCTTAATACAAATTTTAAATGTTTGACGTTTAAAGTGATTAGCAGTATATAATTCTAGAAGTGGGAACACTGGGTCAAATCAGAAGGAATACATGCATCTTATGTTTATAGCAGTGAAATTTATAATAGCTAAAATTTCAGAACAACCCAAGTGCCCAACAGCAGATGAGTGGATAAGAAAGCTGTGGTACATTTACAAATGGAATACTACATGCCTGTAAAAAAGAAGAAATTCTTACCATTTGTAACAGCAAGGATGGGCCTGGAGAGTATTATGCTAAGTGAAATAAGCCAATCAGAGAAAGATAAGTATCACATGATCTCACTCATATGTGGAATAGAATGAACAAAATAAACTGATGAACAAAATCCAGAGACACAGAAGCATGGAACAGACTGATGAATGGTCAGAGGAAAGGCAGGGGTGGGCATATATGCATAGTTATAGTCACAGACAATAGTGTGGTGAAGGCTTGGGAGGGTGGGTGCGGGGTTGAGAGGGTCAGCGGGGGGAAAAAACAAAGGGGACATCTGTACTACTTTCAACAATAAAGATAAATTTTTAAAAAATAACGTGGCTAGCAGTGAGAGAGACATCTGTGGAATAGACAAGTGGTATATCGTTGGTACAAATCCTTCAACTCTAAATATTCTATTTTCTCACCCAACTCCAAATCCTTCCATATCTCAGTCTACAAATGTTTGCCATTCCACCACCAATAAGGAAACAAAAGGGAACAGCAAAGATGCATTCCATGGTATTCTCTTGAGTCTGAAAACCAACACTTTTGGGATCCATCTCTAGCTTGAAGGGCCCCAGACAAAAATCACAGAAAAAACAACTCTAAGTTAAGTATTTAACTCACATTTAGCAACGTGGAACAAAGCTCAGCCAGGGCAAGAGAATGCCTGCTCTGTGACAATTCCATTTTGTGATGTATTTTTCATAAAATAAATATCAGGTGAAAACAGACGTTGAGGATCTCTGTGATTCATTTCATGTGCAAGTGTTCAGTGCCTATTGAAGGGATAGTCCTTAAACCAGTGATGACAACAGATACAGGACCAACTTCAGTTTCCTAAATCCATCAGAGATAAACTCTGTCCTTGCACAGACTCAGGGAGATACTGAGCTCATCCGTCATAATCTAAGAGTAGCAGGAAAAAAAATCTATCTTCCATGCTACATTTTTCTATTGTATTCTCTCTGTGCTATTTCAGTTTTGAGCAGGAAGAATCTTAAAAATCACTGTCCCTTTTTCAATTACTCTATTAGGACTCATAGGAATCCAAGATCTTCTTTCCTCGTAATATAATGCATTTGTTATTTGGTTTGGAGGATTTATTTAAAACAAATCTATTTCCAAACAAACTCTCCATGGAGTTGCATGAATATTTACCCATGTAATTCAGTTTGATAAAATTATTGAGGGAGGAAGGTAGGACATACTTATCTTCAATGTGCCAGGTACTTGACATATGTTCTCATAAAATCCCATGAGGTAAGTAGTGTTGTCTCTTATCACTTCCATTGCACCAGTCAATGAACTGCTGTCTTGGTCTACAAGGAGCAAAGCTCAAGCCTTTTCCTTTCCCCTCCTGTTTGTCCAACAGCAATCTGACCAAATGCAATTTGGTCAAGATGACCATTTGTTAAAAAAACAAATATTGCTTGTCATTGCATTTCCAATTGGTAATGCTTATGCACATCTAGGCAAATTTTCAACTCTATATTTTGCCTTAAAACATTGGTAATCCTTTTCTAGAATTGTAAAGCTCTCCCCCAACTCTTACTTTGGCTATGTATTTTGAATTAATTTTTAGCCAGTTATTTTTCCCTCTATCTTGTTTGTGATAAAAATGTTAAAATAACCTGAGTATTCAGCAATAGGGGGTCAATAAGAAAACATTTATATGTCAGTGTAAGGATTTGTTTGAATAATAAAAATGACATCCATGCCCATGTAAGATGATAAAAATCAAACCAGATGAATAAGATGGAAAGCCTGGCTTAAATTGAATGAGAAAAACATTTAAGCCAAACAAAGCCCTATCCTAACCCTCTCCCCTATCAAATTATTATTTTTCTTTTTTTCTGTCAGAACACTGAAGACCCCCTACAGAAAAGACAGATAAGAAGAACCTAAGAAAAAATACAATATTCACTCAGTCATGCACAATTACTTTTAATCCTCAAGTGTAAATTCTTTCTGCTCCAGTTCCATAAGTATAAATGAATTACTATTTTTCAACAAAATGGACTCCTACTGTACAAACTATTCTGCAATATACTGTAATTTAAGTAACCCAGCATTTATAATTTCCAAACTAAATCATATTTCTAAACATTATTGCATTCCAACTACTAATGGTAGAGAAGAAATAATTGCCTGAAAATTAAATATGAGATCAAAAGTAAAATAGAACAAAATATAAAAATTTCTGAAAACAGATTTTAAAAAGGGGCTTAAAAAATTAAAAGTTTTCAAAGCTGCCAGACAATACTCCCAAATTACTAATACTTAAACTAATTGGTAAATGATGGTATCAATTTTTAACCAACTCATTATAATGCTTAATGAAGTTAATGCAAAAAATGAGATGAATATAAGAAGTTCAGTAAAATGATTTACTGTCTAATAATAAAAAGCCTAATAGACAAAATGACTTCATGGTTGTTTCTATAATTTAAGGATTAACTAAGAAATGTAACTTAGACAAGTGGAAGAGCTGGAGTTCAAAAAAAGGCAGTCTTCAATAAAAATGCTGAACCATGAGAACAAAAGCAGCAAAATTCAGTTCGTGGAGGATTCTATATGTCAAGTGGCCCAGATTCTTCAACACATAATTTATAAGAATTAAAAAAGGACAGGAGGGTAAATCTATATATTTTTAAAAATCACAATTTTTTAATGGGTAACACTAAATTATTATGTCTAGGAAGACATACTTGGACAGTTAAACTATAAAAAATGCAATTAAGTAAATACTATCAAAATCAGGGGAATGGTTACTTCTAGGAGAGGAAAGCAGCTATCATTGGAATGGGGCACATAGGACATGTGCCCAGGACGATGGGACAATTATGTTTCTTCATCTGGGTGGTGGTCCCAAGCATACAAAATGATAGCTAGGTGTTCTATATAACCAACCTCTCATAAGCCGAAAAGAAGTTTAATGGACACAAAGCAGAACCAATCATCGTGGAGTTTCAGTCTCAGGAATCATCACAAGCACAATGTGAAGGGAAAGCAGGAAAGGAGAGAAAGGGGCTGTGCCAGAACCCATGAGTGTCAGGCACCAAGTTAATGAGAAGCATTCTAGTTCTGAGATATAATGTTCTTCCCAGTATTTTCCCTTTTCCATATCCATTCTACCACAGTGGGATGGAATGGGGTACCATCCTCAAATGAAGAGACCAGGACTTCTAGAGAAGCAGTATAGCAGGGCTGGATAACAGGGAGGGGATTAGAGTGCCTGTGAGGGAAAACCGCAAACATGGGGTGGTAGGGATTACCTTCAAGACTGAAAGGAGTCCCCCACCTGGAAGGGAATGGTGATGCTACTGGCAGATCTTAGAAAAAGAAACCCAGGATCCCTCTTCTCAGACAGAAAACAGAAGAAGCAATGAGAAATTAGAAAGAAAACATGATCATGGCGCTCCCAGAGATGTTATAAATGAAACATTAAAACCTATGCCAAGTATATAAATATAAAAGCTTAAAGGTTACTCATTCACACATATATTCACAAAGAAGTGTGATTCAAAAGAAGAGGAAGCCTGGCCAGTGTGGCTCAGTGGTTGAGCATCAACCTATGAACCCGGAGATCACAGTTCGATTCCCGTTAAGGACACATGCCGGGGTTGTGGGCTCGATCCCAAGTTGGGGGCGTACCGGGGGCAGCAGATCAATGATTATCTCTCATCATTAATGTTTCTATCTCCAGACAATACTGGTTCCCCTCCCACTGACTTGTTAGTGATTAGTGAAGAGGAAGGATCAAATAAGATAGACTTGTAGCTCAGCATAGCAGATAGTAAGTGTTGAATAGATGTTCTTAACACTTCTATCCTAAGTGAGAAGTGATCTATGGGCAATGAATTTGCCTGCAGTGGGTTTCATTTAAATGATAAAAAAAAATAGGAAATGAAAACTGAAAGGGTTACAGAGAGAAAGAAAACCAAAAGATAAAGATGGGGCAAAAAAAATGTGTTGTTGTTGTTGTTGTTGTTTTAAAAAAGAGGATGAAAAAGAAACTATCCTGCTTTAAACAGGTTCTTGTTCCTGGAACTAATCCTGCAAAGAAAGGATACTAAGAAAAGGATACTCAACAGTAGCCATCTCGAAAGCACAAAACAATTAGGAAACACTGACAAATTAGAGATTCCAATGACCTCGTTGACCTCTACATCCAATTTTCAAAATATAGTAAGTTTATTTAAGGGAGCCCACTACCTGCCAGACAGTATAGTATTATGCTGAATATTATTCCTAATCTTTACAATCATTCAAATGATGGATATTTTTGTCCCTACTTTACAGATGAAGACACTGAGACTCCCAGAGGATAAATTCTTATCCAGAGATACACAGGAGGCGTAGGCAGAGAGCTATGCATTTTTCTCCTTCCTCTGTTCCCCATAGTTGCCCGCAGAGAAGCAGAGAACAGCATGACCCACCGCGGGTCTGCCTGCTCCACCTTCTAAAATGATCTCACTGTAGTGACCTAAAAAAATGTGAGCACTGGTAAACCTCCTCTGAAAGCCAGTGCCATGGGACACACTGCCCTTTTCTCTCAGAAAGGCCAAGCTGCCTTTTATTCCTAACAACCATAGGGTTCCTACCCCCAGGGACAAGTCTAGGCTCCTATCCTGACATTAGAGATGGAGTGAGCCCCAGGCCTGTCATCAGTAGGAACCTTTAAATACTGACAGTCTTTCCTCCCAGCTTTCCCAGACAAAGGAAGAGGAGAGAATGCTGCTGTCTCTTTAATGAGCTTAGAGCCATGTTCTAGGGTCCTTCCAGGATTCTTCCTATGATCCCTGCATTTGCAGGCAAAGGATGCGGCTCAAGTCACCTGTAGAAATGCAAGTATTGTGGCCCAGCAGGAGGTACTAGGGGCCAGGAGTTAAGTGTTAGAGAGTGTGGGGTCTGGAGGTAGAGGGCCGGGGTTGAATGTTCAGAGCTAATACACTAAGAGCCTCAGTTTTATTTAAAAAAAAAAAAAAAAAAGGAAAACAATACTGGTTCCCCTCCCACTGACTTGTTAGTGATTAGTGAAGAGGAAGGATCAAATAAGATAGACTTGTAGCTCAGCATAGCAGATAGTAAGTGTTGAATAGATGTTCTTAACACTTCTATCCTAAGTGAGAAGTGATCTATGGGCAATGAATTTGCCTGCAGTGGGTTTCATTTAAATGATAAAAAAAAATAGGAAATGAAAACTGAAAGGGTTACAGAGAGAAAGAAAACCAAAAGATAAAGATGGGGCAAAAAAAATAGATTATGCAGAAAATTTGTTCCTGAATATTATCATTTTATACTATACCAGATTTATAGCAGTACATAAAAGTCAGCTTTTCATAGCAAAAAACAATTCTATCCTCCTCCATTAAAACTTGAAATTTGTTTCCATTTTAATAGTTTCAACAAGAATCAAAACAATGGAGAAAATTAAAACAATGACTTTGCCCACCAAATTATGTGGAAGGTTAATTTCAAACCACAAAGGAAAACATTATTAGAGTTCAAAGAATTATTTATTTTAGTGGAATTAAAACCTGAATCTGGTGTAATTAACTGCCTAAACTTCTCTTGGATATACTATGGCAAGATCATAAACTCATAAGCTGAGCGGTATCAAAGCATGAGGCGTAGAATAAGCATTCTCTATCTGAAATAGGATTCCTTGTGACTTTCTGCTGTAATGTCGTGTCTGTAACAGATATCCTGCAACGGAGTTCAACACAGGCATATCATTTAACATACTGATCAAATGTCACCTTGCACAATCATGTCATCTATACTTGGAAGTTTACTAAGTCTGACAGATACATATCCTGTACTCCTTTAAGATGATATAGCAAACATTTGGCACATTTAGGTGTTATTAGACATGTTATTGCCTTATCGCCTGCTCAAGAATAACAGCAGCCTAAGCTTTCCAGTATCCTCTGGAGTTCAGATTCAAGGTTAAATATCACACCTCACTATTTATATATGCCAACCATTGAAATCCTCAGAAACTACAGACATGCCTGGTTACAAAAACACATGTGGAACAGACTGTGGAATCTCAGAGGGAAGGTGAGGGTGGGTGGATGGGAGGGAAGAGATCAACCAAAAAACTTGTATGCTTTTATGCATAACCACGGACACAGACAAGGAATGGAGTGGTGAAGGCCTGGGGTGGGGGTGGGGAGGTAGGGGCTTGCTAGAAGGGGTCAATGGTGGGGAAAGGGAGACATATGTAATACTTTCAACAATAAAGATTTTTTAAAAATAAATAAATAAAAAGTTCAATTTACAGCCCCCTACCCAAAGGAAGAATAGATACTTTTTTAAAAAAGTTTATATCAGAGTTCTAAGGGCTGTGTGGCTTTAAAACATAAATTAAGATGAAAAACAAAGCAAACAAAACAGTTCAGGGATAAGGTAGTCAGATACCATTTTCCTGCCCAACTGTGCCTCAAATAAGGACACCTGACATATTATTAGGACATTTTTAAATCATCAATATGATTTACACTTCTCAATTAGTTCTCAAATAGCCAGATGTCTTACATTAGAGTGTGTGTTGACTTTAGGAACACAAAAGTAATAGTTTTACAATGGGCTCCAGTAGTTTAAAGTGCCAGTATTTTTATGCCATATAATGAAAACAATACCAATACAAATTAAAAAAAATTTTTTTTAAAGAGAATACAGAGCAATTATGTGGGAACAATCGTTGGGACTATAAAAGGAAGGAATGAAACGTTTCTTGCAGCACTTGGTCCTTGCTTTGCCAACTCCTGTGCAGACTCCCAGCCTGAAAAGGACTGGTCCCCAGGGAAGCCACGCCAGTGTACCTGACGTACCTGCGGAGCCCAAGCCCCCTGAGAGTTTCAACTGAACGCAGCTTCGTTATCCAAAAGGGTTATTGATACAAAGGGGAGTTATTCCTAGAGGAGCACTCCTCCTAAAAGGTCAACAACCAGCTAGTTAGTAAAATGCTCCGGTAGCCATAATCATAAGAACCTTTCAAAGCAGAGGTTCTTAGCCAGGAGGTACAGGGAGGCGGTGAAGGAGTCTAGCTTGGAATCTTCAGCAAACATCCAACATGTATTCTAGGTGAATTCGGAAGGGAAAGGGGCTCAGAGCATTTCATCACACGTTCAAAGCAATCTGAGACCCGTGTGCCCGTTATTTTACAGTTGGTCTAATGACTCCGAGTCATAAAGTCATTTTGGGGAATTCTGCTGCCACATCGCCTTCTTTGAACAAGTCAAGTCCCTGTCTCCCACCCTCAAGCTTCAATCGGAAGTACATTCGGGCATCACCCCTCTGAAAGATCAAGGCAACCTCTCTAATGCCTGTTTGTAGAGTAGTGGGTGGAGGTGGGAGGGCAGGGTGACGCTGTGCATGTCCCAAAGTAGAAGCAGAATCACCTTTCTTTCAGGAAGGTATCTCTCTTGTGTCTAAGGATCCCCACAGCAGCGTACCAAGCCCTGAAACCCTAAATGTGTTTAGCGCGCATTGTTTTAAGTGCGGTTCTCTGCTCTTCATATACGTTAACTTGTTTGATTCTAAAGGTAACCCTAAAAGATGCAGAAAGGGTGCAAAAATCCACCAAGAGGGAGACTCCCTATCCATCCCAGCCACCTTACAGGGAAATGGCCCTTCTCCTAGTTCCCCCTGCCAACCAGCAGCAGGGAGATTAAAACCTGCGTGAGGGGGAGGGGGGCAGTTAAAGACTAAAAACAGCAGCCTGGCCAGGAGAGTCATTACCGTCCACCGGGCACTCAGGGTCCTGGTCGCTGCTCATTGCTGCTCCCCAACTCCGTGCTGCCCCCTGCGTGGCTCCTGCAGTCTTGGCAGCGGCTGCGGTTGCTGAGGCAGCGCCCCCCTTGGGGACCAGGAGGTGCACCTGGGCACAGCCACTGCAAGGGGAGGGGCCTGAGTGCGCACAGGGCGCTTCTTTCACTTTGCCATCCCAGGCTTCCTTGCCAGCCTCCTGGAGACCGCTGCTCTCTGTTAATACTTGGTGTGAGACGGGCTGCATGCCACTCACTTGGCTCAGGGCCAGGGGCCTTCTGCCCCGGGGGAGGCATGGGGACTGTGTGTATTTGCCTGGGTGGGAATAGGTAGGAAGTACTCACAGCAGCCCTTCTAGGCCAGAGGCTGGAAGAGGCAGGTAAGGGCAACTTGGTCCCTGATCTCCCCAAAGTCCAGCTTTTTGGAATAATCACTTCGCAGGGTCTGATCTGGCCTGAGAAGCCCTAAGCTAAATATGATGCCTGCTCAGGGGACCTCTGTTCAGGCATCTGAGGTGAACAGGATCCGCTACCCATTCATTCAGTACTGCCTTGACATTTAAGAGTTCTACAAGCGAATTCCTTTGCCTGATCGGATTTCAGAGACTTTTGCCTCTGCATAATTCCACCTTTGGAGAAGGGGAAGGGATAGGCGCCTTGTTGCTGGTGGTTACAAGCAAAAGGAGGTGGTGAGAAAGGTGAAATATTTGTTTGGATTTTAGACGAACATTTTCTCAACACCGTGTTTCTTCCAGCAAGCCCAGGGAAGTTGGGTGTTGGCCATGTTCCTATTGTAAATTTAAATTTAATCAGTGAGTGCTGCTTTTTTGTCATTCCTCCAACAAGCTTTATGTTTAAAGTGAAATTCCCTTAGGAGCTTTTAACTGAGCTGTTGATATGATAGGAGCAATCAGTTAATGCCACTTTGAAGCAAGTTTATGACAACTACATTAGGGAACTGCATATGTAATCCAGATCCTTCAACAGGCTGAAAATAAAGACCCTAGTTTACTTTTGCACAGAGCCCAGTGTCAGTCCTTCGCAGGTGAACTGTTCCCTCTGGCCGGCACAGGTAAAGGCTCTATCAGGGAAGTTACTCAGACCTTTTCTCTCAAATTGGAGCTGATTATTCCTAATATGTCTACAACTAGAGTTATTAAAAATATTAATGTTAAGCCCTAACCAGTTTGGCTCAGTGGATGGAGCGTCAGCCCCACAATTAGAGTTATTAAAAATATTAATGTAAAAACCCCACAGACAAGTTTTATGAAGTTTCTGAGTCCCCTCCCCATCTATTCTTTTGTATACTAGGTGTACTGATTAATAATGCAGATTTTTTTCAATAGATGGACTTACACATGTGTTGATACTAGAGGCCTGGTGCACGAAATTTGTACACTGGGGTGGGGGGAGGGTGTCCCTCAGCCCAGCCTGCAACCTCTCTAATCTGGGACCCCTCGGGGATATCCGACTGCCAGTTTAGGCCTGATAACCAGCAGCTGCACATCCCTGTCTCCCTCTCTCATCATGTTCCTGACTCTCTATCCAGTCTCCCTTCCTCTCTGTAAAAAAATCAATAAAGTATATTTAAAAAAAATTAACGTTAAGAACCCACAGACAAGTTTTATGAAGTTTCTAAGTCCCCTCCCCATCTATTCTTTTGTATACTAGGGGTACCAGTTAATAATGCGGATTTTTTTCAATAGCTAGAGTTACACATATGTTGTGTTCTGATCGATGGCACAAGCACTTTCTGAGCAGCACTTCAAAAAGTACCAAGAAGTGGAATATTGGGTCTCTGAATGGTCTGCCTCAAAACAAGAAAAGTTCTATTGGGACAGTATCTACAAATTGCCTGAAAGACGGGGGAAATGTATAGCTAGTGATGGACATTACTTTGAATAAAGCACTTTTGATGATTCTCTTGAAATTATCGTGTTTTCTTTGATTACAAAATCTGCATTATTAACCAGTAAATGGTCAATCCACATTTTTAACCAGTATCTGCATTATTAACCAGTACAGGTTAAAAATGCAGATTGTCTTTATTTTTTTTTAGAAGGTTGAAAGGAGAGACGAAGAGAAAGAAACATCGATTTGTTGCCTCCCACACATGCCCTGAACAGGGCTGAGGATAGAGCCTGCAACTGAGATACGTGCCCTTGACTGGAATCGAACCCAGCACCCTTCATTCTGCAGGCCAATGCTCTATCCACTGAGCCAAACCAGACAGGGCTAGTTGCTATCATTTTTAACAGGTGCTATCAACTAGGTATTCTGCCAATTGCTTTTCATGCATTCCCTCATAATCCTTATAGGAATGAAAATTATTACTGTCCCCTTTTTATAGATGAACCAACAGAGGCTCAGCTTAAGTAACCTGTCCACAAACACAGAAGTGAGGAGTTTCAGACCCATGCTTGGAATGCTATCTCTGTCATCACAAAGCTCGTGCCCAATTTTTACAATGGATTGTACCAAAGCCTTTCAGAAAAATGGTCCTTAGAGAGTACAGATATTTGAAAACTGAATTCCAGTTTATCATATTGATGGGGTTGAGGAAATGAGGTAGAATACCAGTTTTCCAGGCAGAGGGACCAACATGGATAAAGAGTTAGCATTTGCCCAGCATCAATAATTGGGTCTGTGTATCTTGGAAGGGGAAAAGTGGGAGCCGGGGGTGTCCAGAGATAAGGGTAGAGAAGGGAGCATGCCCCAGGTCATGAAAGACCTACAGACCATGTTTAGAAGCTTAGACTTTCTCCTAAAGGCAATGAAGAACCAGTGAAGAGTTCTCATTTGGGGACAGATGGGGAGAGGCAGTAGCGTATGGGAGACAGCCAGAAGCAGGGATGGCCATAGGGTGAAACCAGAGCCAAGGAGACCAGTCACAGTAATCAAGATGAGAGATGTAATTGCTGCCACCAGGGCAGGGATGGTAAAAACTGGAAGGAGGGACAGATAGGAGATAAAACAGGAAGTGTGTAAAAGCTAACTGTGGGCAGGGCCCATGTCTGCCTTTTCCATTGCTGAATACTGCTAGGCACCAACCAGGCACTGAAAAAAGAGTTGTTAAATGAACACATTGACAGTACTCATGTTGTCACTAGATTCAGAAATGGCGGGAGAATGTCTAATGAGGTATCCCTTCTCTTAGTGTTTTCCAGATCTTTCTAATCATTAGACTCACCTAGGGCACTTACTAAAAATATAGATTCCTAGCATCTTCTCTCCAATTCCTAGGTCTTAGGTGGGGACCTGAAATCTATATTTTTAACAAGCACTAATGATTAGTGGTGAGAAACTAATGATTAATCTGGGAAATCCTGCTAAATTGATTAAAATACTATTAGCGAAGAAGAAGAGTGTTGTGTATGTCAGTGAGCTACCATGATGTGACCTGGGATTTTGTATTCCTTCTTCTATGCTGTTTGGAGATACACCTAGGCACTCAAGCTTGTATATTAGAGGACTCACATTTATGCTTAGTTATGTCATTTCAAGAAATGAATGTCTATATTGTAAGCAGTGTGCCTTCCACCTGCTATTAGGACCTCTGGATAACACACTAAGTCAGTGGTTCTCAACCTTCCTAATGCCACGACCCTTTAATACAGTTCCTCATGTTGTGGTGACCCCCAACCATAAAATTATTTTCATTGCTACTTCATAACTGCAATTTTGCTACTGTTATGAATCATAATGTAAATATCTGATATGCAGGTTATATTTTCATTGTTACAAATTGAACATAATTAAAGCATAGTGATTAATCACAAAAACAATATGTAATTATATATGTGTTTTCCGATGGTCTTAGGCGACCCCTGTGAAAGGGTCGTTCAACCCCCAAAGGGGTCGAGACCCACAGGTTGAGAACCGCTGCACTAAGTTGTCTGGAAATCCCACCACTGGCTCATGCTTTGGGTCTGACCAGAAAGGAAGTGTCACTAGCTCTGGACTGTTATTTTTTGGAGTGTGATTTCCAGTCTGAAAGTGCTCATAACTAGTCAAGAAAAAGTTAGAGACAGAAAATGAGGGAGTCATTTAGAGACTGTACTAGAAACAACCTCAGCACTACTGACCTTGAGGACCTGGTGACTGCTGTGGGGAGCTGTTCTGTGCGTTGTAGGATGCCAGCAGCATCCCTGGCAGCTACCCACTAGATGCCAGTAGCATCCTCCTCCCAGTTTTGATGCCCCAAAATGCCTCCAGACATTGACAAATGTCCCCATGAGACAAAATGTTCCCGGTTGAGAACCACCGCTTTATTCCAACTTGACAGACGAATTTTATGTCTGTAGTATCTAATAACATGAAAATATTACTGGGCTTACATTGTGCATGTCTTTTCATTTAATTTTTCTAGTAATTTCTCATTATCATATTTTACAACTAATTTATGACAGATTTTAAAAAAATGGTTCTTCCCCACAGATAGCTTAAAACACATTGACTAATACAGAAAGTCACTATTAAAATACTTAATGGTCCTTAGAAGAAAGGGCACAACCTTGGGCTATCCTAAATCTCTCTGCCATTATAACCAGACATTACAAGGAGACTATTAAGAAATTAACTAGCCTTTATTTTTCTTTATTTTTGCTCCTGTAGCTCACCATGGAAAAGTTGAGAGCACCCCCACCATTCTCTCTCTCTCTCTCTCTCTCTCTCTCTCTCTCTCTCTCTCACACACACACACACACACACACACACACACACACACACACCAGAACTAGGTTCCCCATCCTCCAGTAAGAGTAAGCAGTTCCCTTGTGTTTCACAGGAGAATTTACTGTGGAGGAGGAGGGCCAACACAGAGACAAATGCTAAAATCCTATGGCAGGAAGGCCTAGGTCAGGGGACACAAACTGCCCAATCACTGGCTAAATTCAGCCTACAAACAGGTTTTATTTGGCTCCCATGTTGATTTTAAAAAAACAATTACCAAACTATTTCTCATAAAAATCTCATTCCCAGCATCTGTTGAAAAAGCAGAACCTTCTGGCCATAGTGGGCCTGGCTTCCCTCGTGGTGTCCATCAGCTGAAACTGAAAAGCAGCCACTGTCCGTAGCCCTCTTTGTCTGTCTCCGGACACAGCCCACTTTCTGGTGCATGTAGGCCTGTGGTTGGCAGTGCCTGGTCTAGGCCTACAAAGCAACTAATCTGGATACTCAGAGAAACAAAGAGGACAGAGAATCTGACCTTTGAGAGTCAGAGGAGATGGGGCCAGGGACTCCCCAAGCCTGGGGGAGGGCAGGTCAGAGTTTCAAATGGCTGCAGTAACTAGGTCCTGGCCTGGATCTTGGGCCATGGAGATAGGCAGGCTTCAGAAGGGGCTGGCAATGTAGGCACCCATACAGGTCGGTGCAGATGGCCCTGACTGTTCCAATGGAAGCTGACCCCAATGATTCTAGTTTGCCAGAGCAACCATGACCCCCTCAAGCTGTGTGCAGGACCCTCTCCCATCACCAATTACTTGGTCTTATAAGACTTAAGAATTCCCTGCTAGAGAATGCCTAACCAACCTGGCAAGTGAGTGCTCGAGCCCAACTTAATGGACCTTAGGAAAATAAGTAACTGTGACACTGATTACGCTCTGACTGCCAGGGAGCAATTGCCATCTGTTAGAGAAACACTTAGTGTAGGCTCTGAGGCTACCTTGTGTAGGCTCTGAGGCTACAAAGACAGATAAGGCAAATCAGCGGTCTTTACTCTAGATGCTCCAGCTGAGGGATGGAGACAGATGTGTGAGAAGATAACTAGGACACATTGGGTGAGTGCTATTTCAGAGCGGTGTATCAAATCCTGATACAGCCAAAGCATAAGTAACATGGTCTCTGCTTGGAGAAACTGGGGCTTCCCAGAGGAGATGGCATTCAACTGGGCTTCAAAAATGAGGCCAAGTTTACCAAATGAAGTAAAGAAAAAAAATTATTAGTTTTGGGTGGCAAGAAGAGGGGGGGAGTGAACAGAGTGGTGGATATCTGAGAAGAAAGATGAGATGAAGGGATGTCTTCAAGTCAAGGTGTCCAGACTTGAGCTTGTAGGTTAAATATCGACTCAACAGAGGTCTGATATTATCAACTTTGTTTCTTTGGAAGTCAAATCTGGTGACACATTAAAGTTAGACTAGGCAAGAGGATTTAGAGACAGTCCAGTTCTGAGGCGATTTGTAAACCTGACCTAAGGAAGGCAGTAGTGAGGCATTTGCTAGAAAGTTCAACACTTGCATTAAATGTGGAGGTAAGATAGCAGGAGTTGAGGATGACTCAACTTTCTAACTTGGAAGATTGAGAAGATGATAAAACTACCAACAGAAATAAAAATAAAATAAAGAGCTAAAAGTGTGTTTGGGGAGGATATATATAATGAGTTTTTTGTGATAAGTTTGAAATAACTGTGGGTCCTTCAAGTAGATGTGTCAAAAGATGCTTAAAAATGAGGTGCTAGAGTATCAAATGAATGAGGAGACAGAGGGCGAAGATTTCATAAACAATTGCTAAGTCACATGAAAGGCTGACCTTGCCAGAAGATGGGGGAGAAGGAAAGCTGGCATAGAACCTTGCTCCCCGAATTTAAGGAGCAAACAGAGGAGAGAATCCAGCAGTAAGAGAGAGAAAAGACAATTGGAGAACTGCAAAGGTAAAGACTGGAGTAACGGAAGCTGAGAGAGAAGGGGAGAGTGGAGACGTGGTCAGCCCTACTGTGCTCTGTAGGGGACATGACAGAAAATCTCCCAGAAGTTCTGACTTGGTGGGTCCTGGGGAAGGCCAGTCAGCTAGCTGGGGCTTCACAAGCATCGCAGGGGAGCTCTCCCCGGTTCCCCGTGGCCACACCTGCACATACTAGGTTTTTCATGAGACATTCCCTCAAGTCAACTTTCCTGCCATCACTGCTTTGAAAATGGCTGTGCTCTTTCCCTTGCTCCCAGCCCTGCCCACACATGGGAGGGTCAAGATGGACAGGAGGCCTGAGGCCCTCACGAGTTATGCAATGAGAAGAAAAGGGCTGCCAATTAGAGCTAATTGTGAAGATTTTTAAAATGACATTTGCTTTTTAAAAACCCTTGACTCTCAGACTATTTTCACCAGAATTCGTCATTTATCTGCTTCAACTGCTACTGATGTCTTTTTGAGGGCTGGGGGGAACACTCTGAAAAGAGATACATGTGTATATGTCAGAACTAACTTTCAGAGACATGAAGCAATTTTTAAAATATATATATTTTTTATTGATTTCAGAGAGGAAGAGAGAGATAGAAACATCAATGATGGGAGAGAATCATTGATTAGCTGCCTCCTGCACGCCCCACACTGGCGATCGAGCCTGCAACCTGGGCATGTGCCCGACTGGGAATTGAACTGTGACCTCCCCGTTCACAGATCAACTCTCAACCAATGAGCCACACCAGCTGGGCAATGAAGCATTTTTTTGGTGTATTTATAGCACAGTCATTCTACGTATGCTGATAGGATAGTATGCTGGTTTCGAACCTGACATTATGAAAAACAAGAAGTGCAAGGAATGAAAATGGGCTCAGCAAACCAAACATTTTCTCCAATTAGGTAGTGGTTCTACAATTTCAAAGTGAATACTCAGCACCAGGGATGGTTATTTATTTTCCTAAATACAAGTAATAGAAAAATGATTGGAGGTGAAATTAAATCCCTCCTGAGGGCTCCATGTGAAGAAGGGTAATTGAAAAGGAGAAGCCAGGTGTCAGGCCTCCTGTGTGCAATGCAAATGAAGTTCACTTGCTCAGTGTTTTTCTGGGCAACTTTTAGTTACCTTCCTGTGGGAGCTGGCTCTCCAGTCGTTTCTGGGTGGCATGGGGGGTGTTGTCCTGGGCCTCCTGCTGAGGGAAAGCGGTGGCCTCAAGGGTCAGTTCAACCCAAAGCAGAGCCATAATTATGTATCAGAGTTCTCTGTATTTTTGATTAACAAAATTTTAGCTTTGCTGCTTAAAAGGTATCCACAGTCATTGACCCGAGACTGCAAATGGGCTGTCCGAAGGGATAACTGGCCCACAGTGGTATTTTCGTTGGCCTTCATTAGTGTTTTTAAATTTTCTAAATAGCCAGTGTGTGTGTGTGTGTGTGTGTGTGTGTTTACTTTAAACTCACATTTCATGGTCGTAAAAACATCCGGGTCATGACCCATACTCCTGTATGATTACAACGAGAAGCAAAGTAGCTTGGGCTCCCTTCATGTAGGAAATGCATCCTCTGAATTAACTGCTCTGTGTCTCAATTTCCTTGTCTGAAAAATAGGAATAATAACCATGCCTGTCTTATATCATCATGAGGAGCAAAGGAGCTGATCTATGTAAAACACGAGCGCCCGGCACGTTAAGTGTCACAGACTCCGGCCAGCCCAGTTTATTAAAATTCCCACCAGGCCCTCCCATGCATTTGCACTGGCAACCCTTGCTATAAACCATGCAATAGATGGTAGCTACAGAAATCTCTGGAAATCAAATGAAATCAAAGGAAGCTAGTACATTCCTGCCAAAAACTGCTGGCCCTGGGGAACTTAAGGTCTGAGGAGGCGCAGGACGCATCTGCTGAGGCCAAGTATAGAGGCCAAGTCTGTAACGCATTATAGACCTCAGAACACTGTCCTGTTAGACTTCGCAGTGTACGTTTGAAGTTTTGGGATTTCCCCTTTTGTTTATTCTTTATCTCTTCTCCTGTGGTTGTGAGTAGTAAAAATCCTTAGAAAATCTCAAACAATATTTGGGTGTGTTTAAGAGGAAGTAAATAAAAGGTTCAAGACAAGAGTGTGCTCCTGAAAAACTCCTCGTAAGAACAACCATGAGTCATGGATCCTGGGAAAGGAGGTTGAGCCTGAGCATCCCGCTCCGGAGACGGGCTTGGTGGGAGAGGTGTACACCAGCAGGGACTGAATCCTCACCCAGGAGTGACCTATCTTCCTGTGCTGGCTACTTTCCATTTCTAGTCCCCGCTCTACCCTTCTGCACCCTGCTCTGTGCCTGGGGGAGTCTGACCTGCAAGGACTGTCCCATTTGGCTTCCTCGTCCTCTGGTTCCAGCTGGATTCAGCCAGTGAGGGGCTTTGGTGAGAGATCAGAGAGAAGGCAGATGTGAGTTTTCTGTGCTCCCTCCCCGTGGGTTTCCTGCAGGCTGGTGTGTCCCCCCACTGATGACCCGAGTGACTCCTGCCACACGGCCCTCTCCCAGGAGCTGTTCTGAGTTCCAGTACCGTCCTGCTTTGCCGCCTCAGATAGGTCAAGGGGATGACATAGGATCCCACTGCTGCCAGCCCATGGATACTGCACCATCCTTCACTGGTTTCCCTAATGCCTGCTGGCTCCATGGAAAAGTCTTTTTATTAAACTCTGTTGTTCCCGTGTGACTGTGGCATTGGCCCATACTGACTGGAAAGCTTGCCCACTTTATAATACCCATTACCACTTATATCTTGCTTTTGTTTAAGACCAGGCCTTTCAAATTATTCTGAATCATGTCCTTTTGGGTAAGTTATGGGATTTGATTCCATCATTATCTGATAAGCAATGTTCAGTCCGTTGTAAGAGGTAAATCAAGTAATGTGTTCATCAAAATATTTAATGTTCATGGTAAAATTTTAAAAGTAATAATATTAATCTATATGAGCTTTTGTCTGCCATTACCTTGAAATAATAGGGGAAAAAATGTGCCATCAATGGATGAATGGATAAAGAAGATGTGATTATATATCCACCATGGAGTATTATTCAGCCATAAAAAAGAATGAAATTTTGCTCTTTGCAAATACATGGATGGACCTTGAGAGTATTATGCCAAGTGAAAAAAGTCAGACAGCAAAAGATAAATACCATGTGACCTCAATTATATGTGGAATCTAAAACAATAAAAATAAAACAACAAGACAAAAATAACCCAAGGTGACGAACATAGAGAACAGACTGGTGGTTAGAGGCAGCAGGTAGGAAGTGGTTGAAATGGGTGAAGGGAGTCAGGAGGAACACATTTTCACTTATACAATGAATGTCATTGAGATGTGGTATACAGCATGCTGACTAGAATTAGTAATATTCTATTTCGTATTTGAGGGTGGCTGGGAGAATAGTTCTCGAAGTTTCTCAGCATAAGAAAATTTTTTGTAACTATATCTGGTGACAGATGTCTGTGGGCTACTATGGTGAACACTTTACAATATATACAAATAATTATGTTGCACACCTGAAACTAATATAATGTTATATGTCCTTTGTATCTCATTTTAAAAAACAGAAACAGAAAACAATGCTTCAGTGCTTCCCTTACTGCCTTAGGCCACAAAGACTCTCCCTGTCCACCCTGTCAGCCCACCCCCTCCCCTGACCATGGAGCTCACATAGTTGGATTTTCAAGCATAAAAGAGAATTTTTACATAATTAAAAGTGAAGAAAAGTCTACATAGAAGGAGAGAATGAACTTGCTAGCAAAGGAGTAGAGTTGCACTGTCCAACGACAGTAGCCACAGGCCACATGTGGCTAACAAGCAGTTGAAATGTGGATGTTCAGAATTGAGATATATCTCCAAGGTTTGTCTGCATCTAATTCTCTGCTTCGGAGAAGTAGCTGTAGCTTGCACTCTGTAAAATCGTTAATCAAAGAAGGACTTGAACAGTCACAGTATTTAACTAAGAGGCAGAAATACGAGGGAGGCAACGGCAAATAATGTGCAAGGTAAGAAAGAAATGTGTCAAGGGTGAAGAAACCCAATGGGAGTGTGGAGAATTCTGAAAATTATGGCTGAGAAACAGCTTAGTAATTAAATCAACACTCAGTCAACCTACTTAATTATTGTGACATATAGAAGGTGCCTAATACTCAGAATTTTTAAAAAAAATCAAGTTGCACATGTTGTAAATCTCTCTTAAATTAGTAGGTTGGATCACACAACTGAGAGCTCACCTAATTCAGTGAAAGTGAAACTGAGGATCAGGGAGGTGACCTGACAAAGCCGCACAGTTAATTAGAGCCAGGACACAAATTATGATCCAGATATTTGAACTCTTGATTGTTTTCTGTTTTTGTTTTTCTCAGACAGATTAAGACAAACCAAGAGCCAGGAGCAGGCCTACACCTACAGAACTCCAAAGTTCTAGAAAACCATGAAGGTTCATCCTTCAGTTACAGAGTTTTGAGTTCCATTTTAATTGATGCTATTATCAAGTACCTTAAAAAAAAAAAATTAGCCCTAGCCAGTTTGGCTCAGTGGATAGAGTGTCTGCCTGTGGACTGAAGGGTCCTGGGTTGGGTTCTGGTCAAGGGCACATGCCCGGGTTGCCATACCTCATGAAAATATCTCCATGAAAAACTCCCATTCATTCTGAGAGCTACACAGTTGTGGGGCTTGTACTATTTACAACATATGACAGCTCGCTCATAAAAATATAATGATGTATAATTTGTAAGAATAATGATAGTCCAGGAGCAGGTGTAGCTATAGAGCTTGATGTCACTAAAATTTGTCTGAGAGGTCACAAGGGATTGCTAGTACAATGTACAATGAGAAATACCAGGACTCTTCTATCCGATGAAACATGCTATGCAAGTAAAGGCTCTATGAAGGTAGAAGAGGAAAGAGAGGCAGGTACTGGGGTCAGTTTTGTTATCACATCTCTACTCTTTTATTCTTTTTATAAATAACTAACAAATGTGCCATTCACTTAATCCTGCCTACTAGATTTTTTTTTGAGAGAGAGAAAGAGAAAGAAGAGGGAGGGAGAGA
>NW_005369989.1:3052911-3287143 GCF_000412655.1 Myotis brandtii
AGAGAGAGAGAGAGAGAGAGAGAAATGGGGAGAATAGGGGCAGCATTAATTTTAGGGACGAACAAGCTGAAGCATCCTGGAGTAGCTGTTGTCAGCAGAGGTCACCTTGGGAATCCAATTAAGCCTCTGGACATATTCACTGGAAAAGGTGAGCTATAATCATTCAAATGGCATCATTGTAACAACATCCTTTTCAAATAAACTAGAGAGAAAACAAATCTCTGTTTTGACCACAGGGTGGAAAAATCAGCATGAAGTTTGAATCCTTTCACGGTGTACAGGAAGGAAGTTCTGCCTATTTGTGAGTTCCAGCAAGAAGAGAGACATAAACAATAACATTTCACTTTCTCCTCGCAAAAACAGAATAGAGAGTGGTCAGGTTGACACGGGGATGGTCAAATTGGGCCAAACCAGAAAACTCAACAGGTCTCATTTACCCTTGACCATGAGCACATGAGCAATGGGACAGGAATTTCTGGGTCTCTGTGGCAGACAGAAAACTTGTAGAAAATATTTAAAAGCA
Source organism: Myotis brandtii (assembly GCF_000412655.1). Taxonomy (NCBI): domain Eukaryota; kingdom Metazoa; phylum Chordata; class Mammalia; order Chiroptera; family Vespertilionidae; genus Myotis; species Myotis brandtii. The sequence continues at coordinate 3,053,435 of NW_005369989.1, forward strand.
GAAAATACCCGAGTGGTCCCGTGTTGCATGTTGGGATAATATTGTGTAACCACTCTAACTTTCAACTTTCTTTCAGACAGTTTTTAAAATAACTGAGCTTTTGTTTTTCATTTCATAACTGTTACAGTCATTGGAACGAATGGTTCAATTTGAATTTAAAAATACCCAGGAAATGGAGATTAGGAAAAATAAAATACAGACTCTACCCTTGTATTTTGAGTCTATGGGTAGTCTTTTTCAATTAGTTCCATATTTGCTTTATTGTATGCCACTACTTGTATTGCTCTCTACCTGACTAATCATATCAATGACAAATATCCGTACAGCATCTTTTACTTTTTCCAAGAGCAGTATTTTTACAACTTCCCAATGGGGCAGACAAAGCAGGTATAATATATCCCCAGTACAGACCCCAGGGCCCATCAAGTCACCTCCACAGAGTCACTTAGCCTGGACTAACCTCAAGAAGGACCTACGCCTCCAGATGTCCAGTCCAGGCACACACTGTACACACAGCAACTTAGAATCACCTTCTGTACAAAATACTCGAATTCTGGAATTAGCACACAGCCATCAGTAGTGCTGTTGGAGAAGGATCATGAAGCCATCGGTGCCATGATGGGTTTGTAAGGGCTGCCATGGTTGAGGAGAGGGGCCTGGTAATCAACCTGCTGTGAATTTCCCAACTCTGCAAGCCCCAGTGTCCTTGTTCTCCAATTGACCATAACCTTCACTTGCCCCCCATTTCATCCACCCCATCTCATGGTCACTTCCTGGACCATCTCCTGATTCCTTGTGTCTGTCTACGACCTCCACTTCTTCTACCTTTCTCAGCTTGTGCTCCCCAACCCTTGTTCTTTCACACCAGAAACACCCCCAATTCTTTGACCACTTTCTTACCAGTCTGCCTGACTCCATGATTCATGAATCCAATTAGTCTTCTAGGATACTAAACCCTTGTTCCTCTGGCTTCAGCAACTCTATGTGAACATTTCCTACTGTGAATCAATTCAACCAGCCTTTTTAAAAGCCTGAGCCCTGCTGAAGCCAACGTGTCCACATATAAATCTAAGTGCCACTAAAAATATTTGATATTCAATATCAAATAATCCATCTGAGTTGATTTTGAAGCCATTTCCTCCTCATTGATCAGCAGACTCTCCTGCTTCCCATCATTACATGAATGGGCAGGCCCCTGGGGTTGCACAATGTGGCAGTACTGTGGGTCAGCATCCCTTCTCATTCCCATCACAGGGTATTTCAAACCTTCAGAACTAGCCTAAGTTACCAAACAAATGCCCAATTCCCACACCCATTAAAAAAGATGACTGCATAGTTCATTAATAATTTAAAATCATGACATAAGATAGACCTCAATCTCCCAACCCTCAACCTAAAGAATTACCTGCCTCCACTTCCATACTCTCTCCCCTTCCGTCCTCCAGTCATTGGCCACTTCTTCTACAACGGTCCATCCTTCTGGCAAAGCTCAAGATACCACCTCTCCTCTGACATTCCCTGCTACAGTAATCAGTTCTTTTCTTTCCTAAATCTTAAACCTCTCCCTCTCTATGGGCCACTTCTCCTGACTTATAAACATGTTCGAGTTTCTCATGCTCAGAAACAAACCAGAACATAACGCTTGTGTAACAGACACTGTGAGCATGCCACCCACATGTCCTTAACAACTTCCATTCCAGGGATTGAGGGCTTCTTTGGCCACTAGAGCCCATCTCTTTTTATTCAGCAAGCTGAAAAATTTCATGGAATTCATGAACTGCCCCCTCCCTCTGGAGCAACCTTCCACCAGCGATTAAGGGTTATCGGTATATAAATAGCCCAGCTTCCTAATCCCTCAGGTGGGATACATTTTAAAGCATATGTTTAGTATTTTTTAAAAAATATATTTTTACTGATTTCAGAGAGGAAAGGAGAGGGAGAGAGAGATAGAAACATCAATGATAAGAGAGAATCATTGATCAGCTGCTTCCTGCACGGCCCCTACTGAGGATTGAGACTGCAACCTGGGCATGTGCCCTTGAGAGGAATCAAATCAGGGACCCTTCAGTCCACAGGCCGATGCTCTATTCACTGAGCCAAACCGACTAGGGCTGTTTAGTATTTTTTAAATACATTTTTATTGATTTCAGAGTGGAAGGGAGAGAGAAAGATAGAAACATCAATGATGAGAGAGAATCATTGATCGGCTGCTTCCTGCACGCCCCACACTGGGGATCGAGCCCGCAACCTCGGCATATGCCCTGACTGGGAATAGTACTGTGACCTTTTGGTTTGATGCTCAACTACTTAGCCACACCGACCGACCGGGCATATGTTTACTATTTTTAACCCAGAGTTTGCCAATAGGATTAAACTCCAGTTGTAACGTACTTAAAATACAGTCTTTTTAAATGCTTCCTTCTTTCCCTAGCTCACTTTAGTACTTCTTTTGAGGTATTTCCTGGGATTCCCTCCCAAATAAATTACCTGCACTTGATTGCATAGTTCAGAAAAAACCCAAACCAAGATACCTTCCCTGGGCCCTCTGTCTACATCTAGTCACCACAAGCCCTTTCACTCCTTCACTGCTAACATTTTTGAAAAATAATCAGATCAAGAAGAAGTTGCATTTTACTACTAGCACAAAGAACCCAAAATATAAAATAGGGGTTTTCTTTTTCTTGTGGAGTGATAAATGTGGAGTTATGAATTCCTGGACTGCTATGACAGGTCCACAGTGACATCAGGGACAAGGCTCCTTCTGCCTTTCTAGTCAGTCATTCATCACATGTCCTGGGCACCTTGTGGTCCAAATTTGAGGAAGAAAAGGTAGAGATGGATGGGTAGGAAGGCACAAGGTCCATGGCAGCCTTTTATCAAGGAACTTTCTCCAAAGCACCATCCAACCACTTCTTCTTACATCTCATTTGGCCAGAATTTAAACCACATTTAGCTTCAAAGGAAACTGCAAAAAAAGTTGTTTGCTTTTAAAAAAGAAATCCGGGCTTTTGTTTCTTCTAACAACATTGGGGTTCTCTTATAAAAATAAAAATGGATATTGGGTTAAAAAAAACACAGCCATTTCTATTATAGGAGACTATGTAACCAGTTGCAATTTCTCAACTACTATCATCTGATTTCCACCACTCTGTGAAAAATCTCTCTAAACAATTACTGTCTACCTCTTACAAACAATAGACAATTATCAGTCCATTTCTTATTGACTTCCCTGACTTTTCATTGACTCCCCCTATCCTATTGACCACATCGATACACATTTCCGTGTAATGAATTGAATTTAAAGGTCCTTATCAAACCTCTCAGCTTTTCAAGGTCAACAGTTTTATGCAAAAGCTGGTTAGGAAGGAGTGGAGAACAAAGATAAAATGATGAGGAAGATAATGTCGCACTCTGCCTACATCTCTCCAAATCTCTCTTTAGCCTTTACTTATTTATTTACCGTGTGTGCACACCCCACCCCCACCATCAGACACAGACATGCTCTCACCCCCAATCGTTGTATTTTTGAGGACTCTTCTCAACCTACTAGAGCCCACTCAGCCCACATGAACAGAGAGCTGGCAGTGTTGGAAGGCATGTCTCCCCCTCTGGGAGTGGGCATAGAGAGACTTCAGCTCCCTACTGGTTTGGCTTAGTGGATAGGGTGTCGGCCTCCAGGCTGAAGGGTCCTGGGTTTGATTCCCATCAAGGGCACATGCCCAGGTTACAGGCTCAATCCCCAGTGGAGGGCGTACAGGAGGCAGCCAATCAATGATTCTCTCTCATCATTGAAGTTTCTTAATATCTCTTCCTCTCCCTTCCTCTCTGAAATCAATAAAAATATATATTTTTTTTTAAAAAAAGAAAAACTCCAGCTCCCTTGCCTCAGAGAGTGACAACTGGGAGGTGTGACACGTAACCCAAAGCTCCCTGGGGGTCAGGGTAAAAGTGACCCTCTGTGTGCCTTCTTCTGAGATCACAGCTCCACTTGGCTTCCTCCCCTGCCCTGAGTTACTTCCTCACTCCCTTCCTTCACTGAGAGCACTTCCTTAATAAATCACTTGCACACTTCTGGGGAAATCAATGTTAAGACAATTGGGTAATAAATATTTGCTGCACAGAAGAAACTGGAGGAAACCAAGCAAGTCTTTCAAAACATATTGCTGCATTAAAAAAGCTTTTGAGGTTTCTGTTTTATTTTTCTAAAAATGAGCATGTCGTGTCTACAAAGTAATATTTTGCTACAATTCATAAAGTCTAAGAAATCTAATTGCAATATTTGCTTAAACACATAGTTTTTCTAACATGTATTCATAAACCATAGACAAAATCAGGGAAATAATTTTAACACAAAAACTATGCTCTCTACTAGCATTCTTAATTTGATCATTTACAAGAATCATTCATTAATAAGTTATAGAAATTTTATAAGCATTTTATGAGAAATCTCTTTGCAGACAGAGGGAGATATTGACACACTACCTTTGTATAAACCCATCCTTTCTTTCCTGGGGAAGAAAAAAACAAATGGTGCTAAATTGTCCAAAATCTATTCTCCCACCCATGTCAATATATTGCCTCTCAGCTCCAAAGTCACCCTTTTTGCCTGCTCCATGGCAAGGGAGGTGAACCATTAATAGTTTTATGACAGCTGGGATGTTGAGCTTTGTCAGTAGAGGGCCTGAGAGGACACTGGAGAAGGAGTTTCTTCTTCCTGGTTTTGGCGTGCCCCTTTGTTATCCTAGTTCTGTTCCTGCAATGTGGGTGGCTTTTTGTGGCAGTGTCTCCCATAGCATCCAGCAAGAGTCACGTGAGCAGACTGGAGTTTAACATCATTCCTAAGGCCAGCTAACGAGTTCCCCCAGGCACCAGTTCATTTGCTGACAATTCACTGATGGCGGTTTCTTCACACTGAGTAAACAGCATCCCATCACAATTTTACAGGACCTTACCAGCAAATCCATCAGTTGTCCCAGCTGGCTTTCTGGAAAGTCAATGGCACCCACTCCACACCCGCCTTGGAAGTTTTCTGGTGAGTTTCCTTCGCATCCTGGAAGGTGAGGTTTTTGCCTGCCAGCCTAAGCCTCAGCCTCATCCCACTGATGGTGGACAACACAACACAGCCAACTGGTATACCAGTTGGAAAGGTATACCACTGGGCTTCAACCACACCCTTGCCAACAAGGACTCAATGTCAGCCTTGGGAAAAGTACCCTCTCCCAAGTTTGTTCCTTCATTGGGTACCCTCCCTCAGCCCTAAGATATCCTTAAGAGTCTTTCCCTCCTCTTAGACAATTCCCTAGTACTCCATCCCCATTAACATTTTTTTATATTAAACTTCCCCGGTTCTATTTTCTAATAAGACTCTAACTACTAGAGTGACAAAATACCTAAATCTTAAAAATTGAAAGTTCTCTAAATGTATGAGTTCTTTGAAGGTTTAAAACATTTTTTAATGTACTTAAATAGGTTGTGCCCTTTAAATCTCCTTTTCTAAAGCTATTCTTGCATTCTTTCAATGGCTTTTAATTTGAGGCAAAAAAAAGTTGTCAGCTCCAACAGCAACAGCTCAGATTTTTTATATCAACCACATGGCTATAGAGTCATTTGACTGTATATGGTTGACATAGAAAAATCTGAGCTGTCACTCTTAGAGTGTCTACCTAGTGCTCAGCAGTTTACAAGCAAACATCATGTTTCATTCTCAGCAGAACTCTCTCTGCAAGGTCAGCAGCATCATTCTGTCTCAGAGATAAGAAAACTGAGACGACGCAGAGATATGAAATAACTTGTCTGGTGTCACACAACTGGCATGTGTTCCAGTTGAGACTTAAACCCACATGTGTGGATCCAAAGCCTCTTCCCTGTTTTCCATGGCATTCCATGTAGACACGAGATAAAACTTTTCAGACCTTTATTAATCTATTACTTCATTCTTTCCCCAACATTAGTTAGGTACCTGCTATGTTTTGGGTACTATACCTCATGCTAGGTTTAAAAAAATAACAAACCCAGAGCCCTTGCCCTCAAGGAATTTTCCTTTTAAACGCACTTTTCTCAACTGCATGCCCTTGACCATTTATTGCACGTTGCCCCTTTTAAAGAGCCTTGCATTTCCAACAAGCCTGTGCCTGGAGTGGCACTCTCCCACCTCCTGCTCACAGGCTTTGCAACACTCTCAATTATATTGGCCTCATTTTTCTGCTCCCTTTCAGGTCCCGGTGCCTCAGAACTCAGGCTCAGCCTATTCCTTTGATTATATGCCGATCCATTTGGGTTGCTTACCCATGACCTTCAGCTCTTCCCTATCTTAACTTCTAAGACCAATCTCTAGATCTGCTTTCAGTGTCCCATGTTCCAGGACCCATTGCCAGCCCTGAGCCTGCCTTTCTGGTCAAACGCAGCATGAGCCCTCTCTAAGTGTGGAATGTCTGATTCACCTGATGTGGGGGTAGCTGCCTTCCACTTGGGGGCACAAGCTAGGTGATACCTTTACAGAGGCAGCTCTCCCCAAATGCCTTTCTTTTCTTAAATATGTCTTCTCCTCTTCCCCATAAGGCCCCTCACTCTGGTTACCTGGATCGATTCTACCCACCTTCACCGTTAGCATGAACTCTTCCTGATTCTCTCCCTGTCAAGTCAAGATGAGCCTCCACTGTGCTCCCCTGCAGCACTGGACTGTAGTGGCTGCTTCTCCTCCTCTCCCACAGGAATTGAGGGCGTTTGGAGTCCAGGGTCCTTGTTATACTAGTGTACGCCCCAGGGCCCACACTAAACAATTGAGAAAGGAGAATTGGAGGGAAAAAGGCAGGAATGGAGGAATGAAGGGAGGAGGGTGGGGAAAGGAAGGAAATGTATTCTTTGTCTCACTTTTGTCCATTTGTATGGCATTATGTCATCTGAGTTAAATGAAGCTTCTCATCTGACATTTAGGATATCTCCAAAGACAGTTTTAGGTGGCTCCTGGCTGAGCCTTGGTTCCAGCCAGTGACCTCACTCAAAAAAGGAAGGAATAAGTCCACAGTGCTGGTCACCACCACAATAGAAATGGCATCCAACAATAGTTAACATTTAGTGAGTTTCTGTTATATACCAGGCCCCATGCTAAGCATCCTCTGTGCATTATCTCATGAATAACCACAATTACCTAATGAGTAGATACTATTTCTGCTTTCATGTAAGGAAACTGAAGCTTAGAGAGGTTAAAGGACTTGGAAAGATCATGTTGCTCTGCTTGTAAATAGCAGTGCTGGGATAGTGAATCAGGCCATTAGACACCAAGCCGAACTTCTAACCATCACTGCATGCTGCATCTCGAAGGCAGTTCTGTACCTGTTCGTGCCCAGAGACACACAAGACAGCAGCATAGATCCTATCAACTGTGACCATTAAAAGGTATTTAAAAATCCACAGAACCCAACTCAGTCAACATGGGATAATATTTCCTCATGAAGCAAAGTAAAAGTCACCCCAGGATGAAAACATGCTTGCTGATTTGGGTTAGGGTGGGAGGGGGAAACAAAAAAAAAGGAGGAAGAAGTGAATGACATAATTTGCACAATTTCCCACTACCTTGAAATAAAAAATAATAAAATGACCTTTGCACTCAATCGGGAGGCATCAAATATACTATCATGAAGAAAATACTGTAATAGTGAGGCGTTAGGGAAGAATCAATTCGCCAACAACCTGGAGAGATTTTTGTCTCAGGTCGTAATGCATGTCATTCCCTAAACAAGCCGCCCACACACTAAGTGGGGGGAAAAGCATTAGATGCAGAAGGCACTTTCAAAAGGAGGGCAAATGGATTTGAAACAGCAATGAAACAAGCTTCACAAGAGTTGGTTTCAAAATTAAACGGCCAGTATGATGTTCACTTTGACTCCTGGTGCATCAAAAATATAAATGCTATTTGCATGCATTTCCACAGCCCATTTCTCTGTAACATTGCATTGCTTTGACAAGCATGTTATATTAGAAAGAAATAACACACAAGGGGTGGTGGGCTGCCTGGGGACCAATCATATGGGAGTCTCTGTGACTTGCTTAAAATTATTCACAGATCAATGCAAAGAGACGTGTCCTCTATGTATCTCTCCTTTAAACTTAGGAATCTCCTGGAGAGGCAAGAATGAGAATTTTCAGCTTTAAGTTCTCTGTTTCACAAACTCGGCACCTTGGTTCTGCACATACAATTTTCAGAATGGTCTCCACTCTGAAGTGATTCATTCCCAGAGTGACTGGTCATTTGTTGGCTGCAGGCAGTAGGACATCACAAGAAGTACTTCATTCCAGCCCCTTCTCGACAGATAGGAAGGACTACACATAAACCATTTATGGTACGCTATTTGCCGATATGGCTGCAATCCCTTATCCCTCCCTATGCTGTGGCTTTGAAGCTCCTCCCATCAGGAGATAACATTTATATTATCTCTTTGATGTCTGGCTTTAAAATGCGGTAGAAGTGACACTGTGCTGATTTTAAGCCTGGGCCTCAAGCACCTTGTCCTCTTCCACTCACTTCCTTGGGTCCCCACTCCACCACGTAAATAAGCGCAAGCTGACCTGCTGGAGGATGGAAAACCCTGTGCACTTGAGTCAAATGAGTCCAGTTGTCCCTGCGAAAGCCTTAGACATGTGAGAAGACCCAGCCAACATCAGGAAACCTGCCCACCTGCCCTTCAGCTAATCACAAGGGCATGAAGGAGCCCTGCCAAGACCAGAACTACCAGCTAAGCCTCCACTAACTAGTTGACCCATAGAATCATGAGTTAAATTAATGATGTGTGTTTTAAGCCTCTATAAGATCGGTGATTTTTAAGGCACAGTAGGTAACTGATATACCTTCTCAGAATTAATTCTGTTATTGGTAGGAAGCCTGATACCTGTCCCTCCCCAACACTAAGAGCTGGGAGAGTCCCAGCTGAATGATGATGGGCTCAACTTCTCTGGGTCTGGAGCTAAAACTGAAGCTTCTGCAGAACAGAGCTCAGAATGTTCTATTCACCAGACCATGTCCAGATGCAAAACACAGATCATAAACATGGTATCTACACACCAGATACCAATGACTGTTCCAGAAGGCATATGTGGCTAATGAGTGGGAAGCAGGCCAAAGGTGAGAGACAAGGAAAGGCAGGCTCTTCAGTAGCTGCTTCCTGTGCTGGCTGTATGCTCATTGAGCACAGACACTGCTTGGCTTGCTCACCAGCATCTGGCACACAGGACGAGCTGAAGAAATATTTGCAGAGTGACTATGTAGCCTGAGAGCTCATACATGGGACTTGCCTCTCTGCATCTGCTGCTGAGTACACAAGAAGGATGGGGCTTCCCTCCTAGAGGGAACTGCCCACAGGATCACAGAATCCACTACTTAGAAAAAAGCAAACAAACAGAAATAGCTATGTAGCACTTTCTGTAATCACTTAACAAATAGTAATTTATTCAATCCTCTTAATAGCCATAGGAGGCAGGCATGAACTTTATACATATTTTCCCCATGATGAGCTGAAGCATAGAACATTATATAGTTTGCCCAAGGACATGCAACTGGTAAGTAGGCAAACCAGCAGTCTAGCTCTCAAGTCTGTGGACTGACATCTCCTTATGCTGCCTGTTTTAATATCATCCCAACTAATACAGCAGCCTTAAGGAGTGCTTAGGTTGACCCCTGTGTCTATAGATGAGCACATTTGGGCCCAAGAAACACACACCTCCTGACAGTTTTTTTCCTCTATACCATGCTGAAAACATGAAAAGCTATTTCATGGACATCTTTATTTCCAAAGGGGTTCAAAATTTGGGAAATCTTGAACTCTGAATTTTAAACCCAAGAGGGAGTGGCAACTAACACAAAGACTGGTAGGGAGGAGAAAGGAAAACTGAATGAGACAGGCGACAGGCTTTCCAGTCTGCAGATACTGAAGTTATGTCATAATGGAACACGGGACCCACTCACAGCTTGAAATCTACCAGGGAGTCCTGAAGCCTCAAGGACTCAAGTTTTTGTTTCACATGTATGTGGAGGAGTCTGGTGTCCTAGGATGGAGCCTCTCACATGTCAGTATGTCCATGAATCACCTGGGAATCTTATTAAAAACTAAGATGGGTCTGAAGACTTTGCACTTCTCAAAAACTCCTAGATAATGCCTGTGCTGCTTGTTCATGGAGCAAGGATCTAGAGGCCTTGGCTGAGTTCCTCAAATAAGACCTAAGGTCCTGATACAAATTCCACTCAAGGCCATGAGACAACCTGAAAGTAAAACCCTAAATTGTGGTCAGAGGTCATTCAGAGGTTTAGGTGCATGAGATATATAAATATTCATAATAATATTCATATGCACACATGTCAAATATAGCTCACGTTTTCAGAAAGGAAAAAATACCCTGAAGAACTGTTAACAGTATTTAAAGAAAAACAACCAGGCATTATGTGCCTTGGGATGTGACACAGTGGGAAGTACCCAACATCATGTATGAAATATTTTTGCCAAAAATCATACATGAGTTAGAGTAAACCTCTAAATCTAACGACCAGTTTAGAGGAAATATGGAGGAACAAAGGAATATGTTAAACAACCATGAGGTACAAAAAAACAATATCTGAGAAATTCTACAGGAAAAAAATAACCTGATTTCTTCAACAAAATTTATGCAAAGGAAAAGGGAAATACATTGGCCAAATGTAATTTAAGAATGTTGTTAGGATCCTGATGAGAATAAACCATAAAAAAGAAAAAAGGTATAAGACAATCTAGAAAACTATTATTAACTGATATTTGATGATATTAAAGAATGATCATGTTTTAATTATAAAATAGTATTGCAGTTATTTTTTTTAAACAAACAAACCTGATTCTGGACATACCTACTGAAGTATGTACAATGGTAATCTGATATCATTCAAAGCAATCCCGTGGTGGTTGGGAGGATTGTACGGAGGCACAGAAAAAAACACACACAGATAGGCCAGAGAATGAAACATCGAAGTTGGTAATGTGAATGGGGGGAGAGGGAATTGATTAGAATAGTTTCTCCAATTTTCTCTATATTTAAATCTTCCTAATTCAAGGTTGTAAGTAAATATATAAGCAAAGAAAAAGATAGAGAAGTAAGGGAGAAAAGGAGGGAGAGAGTTAGAGAGAAGAAGAAAGGAAGGGAGGGAGAAAGGTAAAGAGGGAGAAGAGGGACAGAGTAGAATTAAGTAGATTCAGCAAAGTGGTGATTCCAATTTCAATACCAGGACATTAGATTCCAGGACATTTTATTGAAATGGTAAAAATTAAACTTAAAAAAAAAGAAGAAGAAGAAAGCCAGCTGAGATCACCTGGCCCTGCTAAGGGCAATTTGCTCAGACTCTTCCCTTTTTATTATGGCTTCTTGACAGCCCTGTCATAGATTCCATAGATATAAGGCCTCCGGATCCAGCACAGCATTTGTCAAAGTCTCTTCTGATTTTTAAAAAGAAGATAGAAATTGTGGCTAAGATGATAGCATGGCAACGTGGATTTATGACTGGTTAAACGTCCATCCCCAAAAGGGGTGGACTGGGAGCCCACGTCAGGAAGGGGCAGCTCTTAGAGGAAGGCTGAAAGACTCCACTTCCACATGCTGTTTTTTATCAATGACAGGTGAAGATATACAAGATGTGTTGGTCAAACTGACAGGGACATAAGGTTCAAAGGACTATCTTTGAATACTTTTGATGAAAGAATTATTATCTATAGATATCTCAACATTCTACAACAGAAGCCAGTGCTAGCAGGTGGAAATGTCATAGTGCTTATTATCTAACATTAGCCAAGAAAGTTGAGATGAGGATAAGGCAAAAGCATGTAGCTAATTTTTATCACAAATGTATGTGATCAAAAGTATCCATGGACCAACTGCTCTTACGGGCACTTGTAAGAGATGGATGGATGGGACCCTTCCCTCTGAATTTTGTCATCATCCTCTCCTGGTCTGAGAAGCACTGACTTAAAGATTTTCTCTTACTGTAAATTCCATATGATCAATAACGTAAGTGGCTGCCCGAGCTAATTGGATCTGCTAATTTGATTTTAGGGTACATTAAAACAATTACTTTTCCAGAAGAGAAGAGGGAATAAAACGAGAACTGCATTTACCATTTAGTAAGCATTTATGAGGCATCGTGCCAGGTATTCTACATACATTTAATAGCCACATGGTCCTTTCTAGGTGAGTGCCAATAACCTTATTTCCTTGATGGGGTAAAAAGGTCCAGAGGGGTTCAGTGAGTTGGCTGGAGTCACACAGCTGGTGAGCATCAAAGCTAGGATGCAAACAGAAACCCTACTGTGCTAGTAACACAAACACTTAATTCTCAAAACTGTCTGGGATGGTCCAGCAAAACACAATGTAGGGTTTAGTTCTGGGTGCTATGCTTTAGGAGAGCATTAGCACATTTTCGCCTGTATCCAAAACTCAGTGTCATTGGTCAGGCCAGTGAGAGGACAAGCACATGATATGAGGAGAGGAACAGGCCATTCAGCCTGTCACCATGGATGCTTAGTAAATGTTTGCTGAAAGACTGAGAGTGGCTGGGAGAAAAGAGTTTCATGGTGTCTTCTGGTTTGGTTATCAATTGCTACATAAGAAACCACCCCAAAACTCTGGCTTGAAATAAGTAACAGTCATTTCTTACTGTTCTCTCTCGTGGTTCTGGGAGTTGACTGGGCATCGCTGAGTGACTCACTCAGGATCTCTCAAGTGGCTGCAGTCATATGGTGATAGGGGCGGGCATCCTCTCAGAGCTTCGCTCACCTGTCTGGTGCCTGAGTTGGGGAGACACCAAGAGCTGGGGCTCCTCAGGCATCTCCCTCTCTCTCCAGGTGGTTTCTCCACATGGCCTCTCTAGTAAGGTAACTTACTAGGGGGGTGGACTCTTTACGTGATGGCTCAGGGCTTCAAAGGTACAAGTCCCATGGGAGACATAGAGTCTTTCCGGACCTAGCCAGCACGTCCCACAGTGTGACTTCTGCTGCATCCCTATTGTGAAGTCAGTCATAGAGGCCAGCCCTGTTTCAAGGGAGGGGAAAGCTCTTGAAAGAGGAGGAGAAAGATTCTGGAAGAGCTTACTGAACCAGAAATATCATTGCAGCCATTGTTGTACAATACTATCTGCCACATTCACCTAAGAATATTTGGGGTGGAGGTGAGAGGCTAGACTTATTCTATGTGGACACAGAGGGTGAGGTAGGCCAGGTTATGGAAAAAAAAGTAAAATGGGCACTGATTTTGTTTCAATAAAGGAAGCTATTTTAAAGGTATTGGATTCTCTTAATATGGATGAATTTTCTGAAGTATTAAGTTGATGGTCAGAATCTTTCTAAGGATTGATATAGTTAGGTGTGTGATCCCTCTGGCTAGAACAGGAGCTCTTCATGAGAGCCAACAATGCCAGAGGACTGGGAGAAACTAAAAGTTAAAATTAAAAAAAAATATATGTAAAGAGCATGAGGCCCAGGCTGCCAGGAGTGGGATGAGCAAGTTACTGAACCTAGCAGAGGCTGGATATGAAAATTCACACTGGGGTCTGGAAACAAGAGTTTGAAACCAGACAGGAGCAAATAAGTATAAGTAAAGTAGATGTGGATCTCAAGGTTGGAGGAGGGGTGAAGGATGGCAAGGTGACCTGAGCAGTAGAAACACACTCTGGAGTGACTAGAGCATGTTCCACATTCCCGCTGGGGCATTAGGCACATTGGAGGTGGAGGAGGGACTACCGGAAAGAGGTCAGCCTGGCCTATAATATGAAGTAGACAGGAAGATTTAAGTATAACATGGTGGGCAATATGCTTTCAGCTTAAAACCTCTCTGGAGCAACACAGTGGCTAGACTATGAAATCTGTTATCCTTTACTCCTGAATGTTCACTTTCTTGGACAGAAGATGAAGCTGTTATGGGAGTAGGTAGAGGGAAAAATAAATGAAGTCCCAAGTTGAAATAGTGACCCAAAGGTTCAAAGAAGAGATGTATATTGAGACCCAAACTCCCATCCCTGCTTTGAGTAACAGAATTTTGTAGCTGGAAGTAGCCTTAGAAATTATTTAAACCACTTTCTCATCTTATAGTTGGGAAAAGAAATGCCATACAGGAATATTTACATATCTCCTGGTCATTTCTTTCTGTGACAGAGTATCCCCCCAATGCATACAGTGAAAAAAATGGGGAACATAGAATTTGGGCTTACAGTATATTATTTTCCAATTCCTGCCATAAAATAATTGCTGTATCTCTTACCACCCTTGCAGCATGATCTGGTAGGCAGGAAGAAACACTGTGGGCAAGGAATTCTGTGATTTTTATCCCAGCAACATCTTCTCTAGCTCTGGAACCTTCTCTCAGGTCCCTTTCTGATTTTTCTTTCGCTCAGAACCTATCAGAGTTCAGCACATGGTTGATGCTAAAGACATGTTTGATAAACGAATAAATGCACTTAAGCTCTAAAATTCTGCACAGTAGTAAAAAAAAAAATAAGCCCTCTTGATAAGGGAAGTTGCTTCATCTATCAGAATATGAATATATTCAAATTCCTCTATTTCTGTTACGATAAATGCACAGTGATTTTGCTAGAAATACTTTCAAAAAAGGCAATTAATATAAGGGCACCCTGATGTTCCAGAGATGTTCCTTCATATCCTCAATTTAGGAAGATGAACACTTCATTTTTATTCACTAGAGAGTCAAGACTCCTGGGGAAGCTTTAAAAATTGATCTCCCTTGCCTGGCTGGTGTGGTTCAGTGGTTGAGTGTCCACCCATGAACCAGGAGGTCACGGTTCGATTCTTGGTTAGGGCACATGCCTGGGTTGCAGGAGACAGCAGATTGATGATTCTCTCTCATTAATGATGTTTTTATTTTTCTCTCCCTCTCCCTTCCTCTCTGAAAACAATAAAAATATATATTAAAAATTGATCTCCTTTTAAGCTTCTTAGATCCTTCCTTGCCTCTTAATGAGGTCCCTGGACCAGTAGCGTCAGCATCAGTATTTCCTGGGAGCTGGTTAGAATTACAGAAGTTCAGACCCAACCCTAGGGTTTGCATCTGTATTTTAGCAAGAGCTCCAGGTGATTTGTGGATGAGGTAAAGTTGGAGGAAAGCTGCCATAGATCAGGCCAGCAGGCTGAGATTGTTAGTGAGACACATCATCCCACTTTGCAGTTTATAGAGCCTTTTTCCTCTATTAAAGAACCTGCCATCTGCACCAGCCACTTAAACACTCAAGGATAAACACCCAGTGAAACACACTTCAAGAAGCTGTCAGAATATTTTCTTAATGATTAGATTGAACCATATGAAATCTCTGCTACTCGATGTTTTCCAACAACAAAGATGGCCATTTCCTGTATTTCAATATATTTACCACTTTCTGAGTGCTTCATGTCAGTACTTTGGCAAGGTTCATTCTAATCCAAAAATCCTCTATGAGGTAGAATGAAGTCCACTGTATAGCTGAGAAAGTTAAAAACTAGAAAGGCCATGTTCCCAAGGTTGCACAGCCAGAAGTGAAAAAGCTCAAGTCCATATCCAACCCTAACCCACGGCCCGGCATTTCTCAAGATGTGACCCTTACACCAGCGCAATGAGAAGTTTGTTCAAATGCGTATTTCCAGGTAGCAGCCTAAAGATACTGAATCTCAATGCCTAGACATCCTGAATCTCAATCTCTGGTGTTGGAATCTGCATTTGAGTAGTTTCCCTGGGAATTGGGCATGTTTTGTTCATGAATAAATGGAATCCTGCTATTTTCATATGCTGCCTTCTTTCCAGTTAGGCTATTGGCATAAGCATCTAACTTACTCCAGGGCAGAGTGACAATATCCCCAATTTCCCCTGGTTTATGTACATTGTCATGGTAAAATTACTAAGAGCGCCTCTTTGATTCCGATTTGGTTTGGATGATAAATTATACGGTCACTCTGTATAGGGAGGAAACTGAGCTGGGTTTCTCCCAAGAAGGCATCACAGGCTCTATCCCCATTGGGTGGATCCCTTGAGCTTCTCAGTGAGATGAGTGAGTCTGGATCTACCCCTGGTCCAGTGCCCTGAGCCTCACTCTCTCCCTCCTCCTGCCCTGGCCTCCCTGAGCCTGCAGCCACAGGGCAGCAGTGGCAGGCAAGATTCCAGTTGTACCCAAGGCATTCACACAAGGATGTCCAAGCTGGCGTTCCCTGAAAACCCCTTAGAAACCTTTGAGCAGCTTTGACCTATTCTCTACTGAGAGAACTGTCTCTTTCCCATTTCTCATCCTCCATGCCTTTATGGTAGCCTTGCCTGAGACTTGTCCTCCATGACTGAATCAGTGGTGTCCCCACTTGGCCACTAGGGCTGGCCAGGTCTGGCTCTTCTCTGGATCCTAGCGTGTAACACAGGGCCAGGCACTGAGTGAAATCCCAACAGACGCTTGCTAACAGTCTAAATGAACCAATTAATGTCGTTATCAGATTATTGCCCCAGGAGCAGGTTTCAACAAATTGAGGAGAAAGGAGAACAACAAAACTAATGGACAGAGAATGTAATTATATGAAGGCCCTGAGGGAGTGCAGAAAAGAAAAAAGCCTACAGGATGTCTGCAAAGGCAGGGTACAAAACATAAACTTATCTTTAAAGAATTTGTTAGCTGCATCTTCAAATAATATGCTTGATATATTCTCCTTGAACCTCTAGATATCTTTTTAGGTAAAGTACCCCTAAATTTAAAACCATGAGTCTAATTAAAAATGTACTACAGAACAGCCATCCACGAAGTCTGCAAACACAAAGAAAATAGTGTTCATTATACCCTTTTCAGATTAACATGTTGGCCCATTGCTTTAAATTTACAGGGATTTTATCTGCAAATATGGTTGGAGACCAAAGAAAATGTACCTTCCATGCTACTTAAAAAATAACTATATTATGTGTAGTGGTTAATTTTATATGTTAACTGGACTGGGCCATGGGGTGCACAGATATTTGGTCAGACATGATCCTGGGTGTGTTTGTGAGAGTGTTCCTTCCTGTCCTCCCTTTCCCTTCCTCCCTCCCTTTCCCTTCCTTTCCCTGCCTCCCTCCCTACCCACCTTTCTTTTATCCCTTTGCTTCCTTTTCCTTCCCTCTTTCCTTTTCTCCCTGCCTCTAGTTTTCTCCCAAATAGAAGGATCACCAGAGAATTTCCTGGTTCCGTATCATAATTTGATACCTGTGCCTTTGCTGTTTTGTTTTCCTAGGACAATACCCTGCCTTTTCAAATTTACTACTCCAGGCTCACTGTTGCATTTGAGCCTGAGGGCTCATATTACTTTCATACCACCTTCTGGAGAGGCCCTAATTCTGTTAGTCAGAGAGCTGAGCCCGTCTTTACACTGACTTCATCCTTTGTCTTTATCAAAAGGAAAGATTTTGACATAGATAAATGTATACCTACTAAATTATTTGTAGTAGCAAATGTCACTGTAATGAGATCAACCAGATACTATTGCCATGGGTTGCTGCCTAGGCCTTAGAGAAACAGGCTAGAGGGAACTTTCTATTGATAATCCTCATTGTAATAAGATGTGACCATCATTCCTCTCTAAAAGGATCATAATGGATATTGATTCTTAGTTTTGGAGTTTGGCTCATTAAAATAGCAAACAGAATTCTATGGGGAATGAGCTATATTGATTGCTTCATTTTGTTTTATGGGTTTGTTTCCTATGTAACATGTAATTGTATTTTATACTTGCTATAATATGCAAGAATTAAAGACCTAATTTAGCTAAACAAGAATTGGCTTATAAATTATGGAACATTCTCTCCCATCAAAATCCTGGATAATTAAACAAAATTTTAACAAATTCTATCTTTGGAGATTGCTTTGTATTGGAGGGGGTGGGGCTGAGAGAGTAGGAAAGATACTTTTTTTTCCCTCCTGTCACTTTTTAACTTTCTTAGCAGTTAAGCCACTAGTAATGAGTTTACGGATTTCAGACAAGGCTGTTAAATTTTTGCTGAGGTCTATTAAGTTGTCTTTTCTTTCAAATTATTTTGCTTCTAAAACCTCAAAATGAGTTGCTTTCAGAGGCATAGTGACAAAAGCACGGGCTCTGAAAATATTTAGACTTAAATTTAAACTCTGCTTTCCCCTCCTCACTGCTATGGGTAGATCGCACTTCTATACACCTTGATTCTGCACTTGACCACCTAACATGCATTGGTCAATGAGAAATGAGCAGATGTGATGTAAGTAACATCTTGAAAAAAATGCATGCATTATTGGGCTGCCTGTCTTGTTCTTCTGTCAAAGCCATGAGAAGAACATGCTTATATTAGCTACCTGCTCCCAGCAGGAGGAGGGATAACACCTAGAGGTACCCCAGGCCGAGATCAACCTAGATAACTGGCTATTAGCCAACCAGTATATTTGCGAACTAAATAAACGATTATTACTGAATGGTGCTGAAATTTGTTTCAGTTAACCGATAGAGCCTGTCAAGCTCCATTTACACATTACTTTCTTCCATTGTCAAAGGAAATGGTTTTCTATCAGATAAAGAAAGAAACAGACAAGAATAAAGAGATCAATTAATATGTTAAATGGATATGCATACAGCCAATGGCAAAACAATTCTTTCTATCTGCAAGAGTCAAGTGTGTTGAAACAGGAACAAATTTGTGGTTTCTAAGGAGTAACTGTCTGAAAGACTAAGAACATAGCTTTGATACCAGGAAACATGGACTAGGGAATGATGTTTCTAAAATAGCATCAGAAAATAAGACGATAGATAGAAGAAGGAAGGATATGAGGGGAGGTGATTAGAACTTAGATGCAAGAGATCTTTAAGGGCCCAGCTGAGTAAAAAAAAGAAAAATGAAGAGAAAACCTAAATAAGATTGATTTATAGTTTCTTTTTCTTTTCATTTGTTGAAACTAAAGTGTCTACAGCTCTCATAGGAAATCCAAGAATCTACCCCTTAATGGCAGATTCCCAGTGAGTTGTCAAGGTAGATGGGTTTAGGGAAGCCTCATGAAACCAGCCCACTTCAGTGATGGGTGGTAAAAGAGGAGATGGGTCTACATTCTGTCCCAGGGAATCCTTGCACTTCAGCACAAGGATGTACTGAGAGAGCTCAAGAGCAGAGAGACCAGGGAATTAGAAAAGAAATGCAAGGAGGAATGGACCTCAGAAACAGATTCGTTAAATCTGAGTAATAAAAATATGACTTAGGCAAAGAAAACTGGATCTTTTCCGGATTGAAAAGTGCTAGCCTTTAAGACTCCAAGTCCCTATTGGATTTGATATTGTTCAAGACAAAAGCATTTTACAGGAGAATCTTTGTATCTAGAGATGATGCTAAGGTCTTCTAGGTATTAACAAATATAACGAAGCTAAAAAAAAGATACTACAACACCGAGAACTAAAAAGTGTCAGGTGAGATTCAATGTTGGCAAATATCTAATAAAATGTTTTAAAATTTTGTGTTCTTCCATGAAATATCATCAACAGTATCTCTAAAGCTAGTTACCTCTCTTCAATGATGAAAAAGAGGTGGTATGCTCATGAAGACAAAGAAGATGGGAAAGACAATGTTAGAAGATGGAAAATGAGACAAGTGGGACGTAATTCAGCAGAAAAGAGAAACAAATATGCTAAAGATCTACAGAGCAGGATGACAGTAATATCAAAGGGGAGCCACTGGAGCTACCAAGGGAAAGGTAGGGCAAAAAATCAGAAGGATTGGTATAAAGTTTATATAAGGAAAGTTAAACACCCAGGTCCCTTCTCCTACACCCTTCACCACTAAATGACAATTATTCTCCTACCCAGGAAAGAAACGGAAGGTTTTTTTCTCTGAAGAAATTGAACAAGGATAGCTCTATTTCCTGTATAGTAAGAATTATAATGAAAACAGAGAATTAAGGAAATATCTACATAAGTAAAAGCAGGCCCCCATCTTCCTTCCTCTGCTGGCTTACTGCATGGTGGCAAATAGGCTTATAAACACTAGGCAGGTGACTAGAAATACTTCCTGTAAGTATAGACTAGTGTGAGAGAAAGATCCACAGATTTCCCCCTGAAAAGACCATCTAAGACCCTGATTTGGCTTCGATGAAACACAAAGTTTTGACAAGACTTACTCATATATGCAGAGTTTCTAATCAGCTTTTTAGTACTTCATATAAAATATGATTCAATCTCCAAGGATCATCTGATATGTGTGATCACATCACTCAAGCTCTCAACATCAAAGACTGAGACTGGAATAGCTGCATATAACAGCCAGTAAGAATAATGCCTTAAATATAAGAGAAATTAATATCTTTTTTATGTAAAAGAAGTCTGACAATAAGCATTCCATGATGGAATGCAGGCTCCTTCTATGACGACAACAGAAAGCTGTTTCATCAAGGTAGCACCTAGCTTCTGACCTCAACTAACCTCATGGTCCAAGATGGCTCCTAGAGCTCCAGACATAATGTTCCATCTCAAGCAGTAGGGAGGAAAAGACAGAAGGACAAAAAGAGCAAACCTCCTAGCTGAGCTGACACTCTTTAGGCAGCTTCCCTAGTAGCTCTCCAAAACACTATTACTTGCCGTTCATTGGCCAGAACATACTCATACATCTAGCTACAAGGGAGGCTGGTAAATGTAGTCTTTCATCAAGGTACATATTTGTCCTGAATAAAATTGTTCTATGAAAGAAGGAGAGAATAGATTTCTGGTAGACAATAAGCAATCTCACACAGACAGACAGACAGACACACACACACACACACACACACACACACAATGAATAAAGCAATTGGAAAATAAACAGGGTTATGTGAGAGCAGAAGAAAACCTCAAAAAATAATATTTTCAGAAAGTTAGCTGTTTTCACCCATGGGTCAAAAACATATTTCTATTTAAAAGAAAAAATTAGAGCTTTTTAAAGTATAACAGCCACAAAAAAGGGGGGCTGTTGAAAGATACAGTCAAGGAAATCTCACATCATTGATGTTTCTATCTCTCTACCTCTCTTCCTCTCTGAAATCAATAAAAATATATTTTAAAAAATAAAAGCAAAAAGATTAAGAGATAGGACAGTAGAAAAGATCAGATACTAGAAAATCAGCCCAGAGAGTTTAATACCCTAGTAATAAAGAGCTATCAGAGAAAATTGAGGTTAAAAAAGTAATTAGAAGTGTTCTCTCTTCTGAAAAATATGTTTCCATTTCAAAGTGTTCACTGAATGTCCAATAAAATAAAGGAGAAATGTTCACACATGATACATTATCATTAAATATCAGAACACCAGAAAGGCATGCTGAAATTTCCAGGGGGATAAGAAGAAGAAAAGATTCCCAAAAGGAACACTAGAAGAACATAGAATTTAAAGGAAAAATGTCTAATACAAGCTGAGGAAAACTTATACTCAACCTGGAATTCTATACTCAGTCAAACTATCAACCAAATGTGAGAATAGGATATTCATTTTTAGACCTGAAGTGACAAAAATGTTTACTTCCTATGAACTCTTTCCAAGAAAACCACTAGAAGGTGTTCTCTATTGAAATGAGGGAGTAAACCAACAAAGGGGAAAATATGAGACCTGGGAAATGCAAGATCCAACACAGAGGGCAAGCAAAGGAACTTCTCAGGACAATAACAAAGGGTGGTCTCTGGAAATCAGCTTTGCACCAGACCTAGAGAGCAACCAATCAAGAGGATTGTAGGAGGATAATAGAGTGTTCCAGGATAAGTGGAATTAAGCAAAGACATGAGAACTGATGAATGTGAACCTCCTGAGAGAGCCTTTAAATCATTCTCAGAGAAAATTAGTTCACATTATAGGATACTTTACAAGTAAAAAAAATCAGAACAGCTATGATCCCCTTTAAAAAATAACCTGAAAATTTGTATAACAAGGGTATATAATCTGGACTAATTCATAGCTAGTCTATTAATATTTGCAAAACTACAATAATATAAAACAGTATTTAACCAGAAATTGTGATATGACCATATTAGAAAGATGGGTGAGGGAAGTTTAGAAAATAAAAGGGAAATATAAAACTAACAAAGTTAAAAATAGCAATTTAAGCACATGATTTAGAAAAATAGGGGTAAATAGGAGAAAGAGCTAAAAAGAATTAAGATCAGTTGCCTCTTGGGAATGGGACTCCTGGGTAGAGAGTAATGTAAGGTTATTGCTATTTTTCATGATAAATAATTGTGGTGGCACCATTTGGCTTTTAGAACTATGACACCTATTATTATGATAAAAGAAAAACTAATCATCTATGCAAAAGCAAACAAAACAAACTGGTTCTATAATGACAACTTCTGGGCATCATTTGAAAAGATTTGGGAAAAAAGCAAGAAAAACAAAGAGAAATGGCAACCTCCCATTTAAGCACAGCTTCTGTATTCTTATACTCAGACCCCACATGCATTTCTATTCAACCAACTCTGAAAAGCTTTGCCAAAGCAGGAAAACACCCAAGAAGAGGTTTGAATTAATCCAGGAGTAAAGCTGCCCCTCTCATTACCCGAAAGCAAGGCTAATCAGAAATTAAGATCTTCTATATTGGGAGATAAAGCATGGGGAGGACATTATAATGTTTAATGTCATGAAAGTTTTGCCAAGATGAATAAATACAGTGTCAAAGGAGTAGAGAAGAGAACAGGGGACATGAGTGTCCTCTATGCCCTTCCCTCATCTTCTGAAATGCGATAACTATTAACGGAGAGAAATAAGTCAGTAAGAAATACGCTTAATCAGCTGTATTGCTTATAAAGCTAAGTCAATGTAAACATCTGAAATATTTAATCAAGAAATACTCAATTGTTGAATTGAGTGATACACTCAATACATGCAACAATATGGATCAACCTCAACAAGCATTATATTGAGTAAAAGAAGCCAGACACAAATACTGTATTTGTTCATTTTGCTTCTGTTCTTTAAACTGTAACATGTGTGATTCATATACTCTTATAGTATGATATAGTTCCCAATCTGAACAATTCTGGAGGTTCATTCTTACAGTATCTGTGAAATATAATACTTCTCCCTGAAAATGCTCGTGTCATTAATGTTTCTTGAAAACCTATTATGTTGGAGTTACTTTATACAGGTCATCATCTTAATACTGAGAGTAACACTGAATTGGTTACCCCTGTTTTAATTGAAGATTATAAAATTGAAGCTCAGAGAGGTGACATAACCTTGCCCAAGACCCAAATCTATGTGGCTGCAGGGTCCTTCCTCTTTTGACACAATCATATTGTGGGTAATTCTGTTCTTTTATTTTAAGAGGCATTTCTAAGAGGAAGCAAAGGATTACTTGGAATTGGGTGCAGAGCATTTTTGGAAAAGGCAGTTGAAGTTCTTATCTCTCAGAAGTCTAGAGGAGATGGTGGTGGTCCCTGTTGGCCACCAGACGGTGGTGGCCTCCCCAGAGGGCACCTCAGAATCTGCTTTAGCACTGCCTTTTCTTCCGCCATCTTTCACTCTTCTGCATAATTGTGTGCCCTGATGTTTTGAGAATTTCCATCCTAGAAATTAACTTCATCAATGATATAGAAACATTTGTCTTTCCTAGAGGGAAACTAAATGAGAAAACAGAAAGTACCTGATCAATGACGAGGAGAAGCCAAAAATTAACAAAACCTGAAAGTGATGGTTCAAAGTGCTGGATGCATTAGATGAATTATGTAGGCTATTCCTAATGAGTTGCGCTAGGATTTGCCTCTTGCCAAAGAAAGTAAGTAGAACCTTGGTGATTTGTTTATGAGACTGTTTATCGCTTGATCAATGGTGGAGACCCCAGAGGTGATGTGACCTGCCCCAGAATTGCTCCTCTTTCTAGACCAGGGGTGGGCAAACTTTTTGACTTGAGGGCCACAATGGGTTCTTAAACTGGACCGGAGGGCCGGAACAAAAGCATGGATGGAGTGTTTGTGTGAACTAATATAAATTCAAAGTAGACATCATTACATAAAAGGGTACGGTCTTTTTGTTTGTTTGTTTTATTCATTTTTTTTTCCGCGGGCCGTAGTTTGCCCACGGCTGTTCTAGACAGAAAAAAGTAAAAGGAGAGATAACTAAAGTTCCATTCCCATCACAAAAGAGTGCCTCACTCTGATTCTTTTAGAAATCTCTTTAGGTTGGATAAATGGCAGAATGCAGAATCTGCCCTTTTTCCAGCCAGTTTCATTTTTAAAAGCATCAAAATGAAGCCTCCAGAAGGGAGATAAGTGCTGTAGCAGACAGCTGCAAACAATTACTTCTTAAAAACAGAACTGAAAAGCAGACTAATTAATTTACAAAGTTCAGGGTGTGCCAAGAGTGCAATAAAAATCCATCCCACTTAGCATCCACTTGTGTTTCAGCAAAACAGAGCATTTGCAAAGTGCTGTAAATTAAATTATGAGGTGCACAATACTCCGATACTCACATACATATATATGTATACATATATACATATATATGTGTGTGTATATATATATATATATACAGTTTAACTAAAAAACAGTCTTAATGTAACAAATTCCTTAATATCTAATTGGTAAACATCCATATAGCTTATGTTACTAGTTCTATACCTATAAAATTCTTAACTTGGGTTATCTCGGTGGCTGAGACCAGGGTGGTATCAGTGGATGCGGTGAGGAGGCTAGACTCTGGATGCATTTTGAAGGCAGAAACAACAGGATTTTCTGGGAAATTAATATAAGTTATGAAAAAGAAAGAGGCATCTAGGATGACTCTCAGAAGTTTTGACGTTTAGCCCATGGAAGATGAAATCACCATAAAGTGAGATGAAGAACTCTGTGGGTGGAGCAATTTTGTGGGGAGAAGGAAGTTCAGTGTGAACATAACAAGTTTGAAATACCCTCTAGACTTGTAAGTAAAGGACTAGAGTGGGAAGTTGAAAATATATGAAGGAAGAGGTTGGGGAAAGACCTAATATTTATTGTGTGCTTACTTGTTGTGGAACTTTATATTCACTACCTCATTTTAGAAGTCTATGGCTACATATTTTACCTCTGTTTCTATTGACATTGCTTAATAGATAAATGCTGAGTCTCAAAGATTTTGAATAACTTTGTCAAGTTCATACAACTGATAGATGCAGAGGCTGACATTAAAATCCAGGTTGTCTGATGCCAAACCAAAGTCCATGCCTGCTTTGCTAAGCCATGCTTTCCCTCCTTCGTAACTTTTTACATCTTATGGAAATCAGTATTTCAGCAACTCTCGTTAATGAAAACATGGGTTGCATGTTCTACAGACCCCAAATAACAGTGGTTAGACAAAGCAAGTGACACTTTTTCTCCTTTTATGTAACATTGGAAATAGGCAGTGCAAGGCTGTTGCGGCAGCTCTGCTACAGGACATCATGAGGAACCCAGGCTCCTCTGTCTTCTTGCTCCATCATCTCCATGACATTTCCTTTATCTGAATGGATCAAAACAGCCAATTGTCATGGCCATGATTAAAAAAAACAGGATGGAAGAAGGGAGAAAGATGGACCTAATCTGAAAATTGAACACATCATTTCTATTCACATCCCACTGGCCAAAACTTTGTCATATGGCAACTTCTAGTTGCAAGGCAGGCTGAGAAATACTTGTCTTTATTTTGGGTAACCAACCAAATGTCAAGCTAAAAAATCAGGGCTTCTAATACTTTGAGAGAGAAAGGGAGACTAGGGATCAACAAGTATTACCTATCTGCTCTACAAGCTGGGCTAAATCTCCTCCTAATGTCATTAAGTGAATGCTTATGAAACAAATTCATTTTAGGTAGATTTGAATCTCAAAATATTATTAAATTCTCAATATATATATATATGAATTTTTAAACATGTTAATTCCTTCATAAAAAAATGCAAGAAACCAGGATAATTAAAAGGATGGTGTAAAATAATAGAATATACTAATTGGTCTCTGCCCTGGTTCCTAGCACAGAACTCCTAAAACCCTGTATTTCCCAAGCTATAAGAGCACTAGGCGCATCTTTTGCTCTAATATTTGGTCTTTGATTCAACTTCCTAACACAGAGCTCTTAAATCCTTCGGAGTTTCCTGGGTGATAAGGGAGTCTTTTGTTCTAATGAGGCAAATCTTGGTGGTTCCTACATAGCTACAGGATAAGGGCTGGTCACCAGAAGAACCAAGTCATAAAGAGAAGATTGGAACTTTTAGTCCTGCCCCTCATCCTCCCAGAAGGGGAGAGGCCTAGAGACCGAATTAATGATTGATCTAACTGATGAACCCTCCATAAAAATTCCACAAGTATGAGGCTTGGCGAGCTTCTGAGTTGGTTGAACACATCTGTGTGCCTGGAGGCTGGTTCACCTGGAGATAGAAACTCCTGTGCTCAGGACCCCTCTAGAACTTGCCCCATGAGTCTCTTCATCTGGCTGATCATCTATATCCTTTATCATATTCCATATTATATAATAAACCAATAAATGTAAGTATGTGTTCTCCTGAATTCTGTGAGCTGTTCTAGCAAGTGCTAGAATCTGAGGAGGGCAACACAGGAACCTTAAATTTAGAGCCAGTCTGTCAGAAGCACAGGTGAGAACCTGGGACACGCAACTGGCAACTCAGGTGGGGAGGGCAGTCTTGTGAAACTCAGCCATTAACCTGTGTGGCCTGAACTAACTCTAATTATTGTCAGAATTGAAGTGAATTATAAGACACCCAGCTGGTGCTGCAGAAAAAACCCACACAGCTGGTGTCAGAAATGTGTGAGTGTGGTAGTAGTGTATGTGTAAGGGAGAAACAGGAGAGTTCCTTCCATACAGATGGTGACAACATGAGTTGTAACTTGTGTTTACACTATCGCCATTTGGAGCCACCACTTCAGCTGGTAAACCAAAATACCTGTCATTCTTGGCCAGGATGAGTCTTGAATGACATGAGTTTTGAATTACCAGATGCTTTCAGTAATGCATCTGTCATAGAAACTGTGGATGCCCAATAATTCTAATTTCCCCTTCCACGATCCAATATCAAGACAGTTATTTTATAGCAAAGCAGCTCTTCTTTTAGGAAGATGTGGTCCCAAAATAACCCACCAAGATTCCTCCTCTACTTCTCTCTACTTCTATAATTAAGTAGAATAACAATGGGAGTAATGCTATTCTACTTCTTTTTTATCTTCAGTGTTTAAAACCTTTACTTATTTGCTATGTTTATTTCTTTCCCCACTGAAATCCCCACTCCATGTGAGCAGGGGGATCTGTGTCTGTCTTGTTCATTGCTGCATGCCAAACCTAGAACAGTGACCAACGCATAGGAGGTCCTCAACACATATTTGTTGGCTAAAGATTAAGTGGTAGCTTATCAAACCATCCAAAACACTGCACCCTACAGACCCTCCCAGTTTTGAGAACAGTAGCATAAGAGTGCTAAGCATTTCTGCTTGTCCAAACCCTGAACCTGGCCTTATATTCCTATTTCTACTACCTAAGCTCTCTTCTATGTCTTAAAGCCAAGCCAGATCTTCATGGATTGTAGAAGAAAAGGTTGATTTCTTTCCACTTTTATGTTTTAAGCTGATAGTAACAAAGGCCATGCAGTATGAATGGGACATTGAATGCAATAAAGTTGGCTTACAGTTGCTGGAATAACCTAAACTAGTCTGTTGGGGTTTTTTGTTTTTTTGTTTGTTTGTATGGGTTTTTGTTTGTTTGGGTTTTTTTTTTTATTTTTCTGCAGCTTCTATTATTTTAGAACAGTTGAAGCAGAACTTCAGCAAGTCACATAGCTTACTTGGTAACTGAACAAGTCATGAAGACATAGTTTCCTTATTTGTAAAATCTGGGATGCTACCATCTTTATAGGAGGGCTAAATTAGTATAGAAACAAAAATTACTTAGCATAGTGCCAGGCACACAGTAAATGTTCAATAAACAGTAGCTGTCACTAGCTTAGATTTTGTAACCAGATCACTAAGCTAGCGTTACAAAAGGCATCAAAGTCTGACTCTCTGGCATAAGAAAAAGACCAGATGATGAAAATGAAGGCAAGAAAACCAAACTGTTCTGAATAGCATAGGCAATTTTTAATTTAATATTCAAATTATGAACTATTTCAAATATAGTAGAGGCAGTACCGTAAGTAAGGTGTGTGGACCCACAGCAGAGTTTTCACAAATACATATACTTAGCAGTATGTCAAACAGGTAACTTTTTTAAGGAAAAAGTAGAACTCCCTTATGCTCACCTCCACAGTCTCGCTCTCCTCTTTCTGATGACTATAATGTACAACTTTTCCATACGCTTTTATACTTTTACTATATACACACACATTATTCTTTCATGCATTATTCTTATTTGAAAATACATTTAGAAACAATATTGTGCTGTTTTGTCTTTACATATGTATGTCTTTGCTGTGACATGCTCTGAAATGCCATAGGAAAAGTATAATAACGTATATCTTAATCTTTTTCTCAACATTAAGTTTTTGTGATATATTCACCCTGGTTCATATAGCTTTAGTTCTGTAAAACAAGATCTTACAAATAAAGTTTTATTGGAGCACAGCCACATCCATTCATTTTTATAATATCCATGGCTGCTTCTATACAACAAGAGCATGTTATTATAGCATGTTAAAATTTTCTGGAAAGGACTACAATCCAGGGGTGGGGAACCTTTTTTCTGCCAAGGGCCATTTGAATATTTATAACATTATTCGTGGGCCATACAAAATCATCAACTAAAAAATTAACCTTCCATATTTGGTCAAACATTTAATTAACTCACCCCTAATGCCTTAGCAGGGTCAGACCAAATGATTTCACGGGCCTTATACAGCCCTCAGGCTAGACGTTTCCCATCCCTGAACTAGAGAGTAAAGGGCCAAATACTCTAGTCTCTGTCACAACTGTTACCCTTGGCTCATATTGTGTAGAAGCAGCCATGGATATTATAAAAATGATTGGATGTGGTTGTGCTCCAATAAAACTTTATCTGCAAAAACAGATGGTAGGCCAGATATGGCCCACAGGTCATAGTGGTCAAACTCTGCTTTATAGTATTTCATTAAAGGAACATACATCCATTAATTTTTCCTATGTTAACATCTCCTGAAATATTATAAATTTAGGTTATTATCCATTTTTCTCTCAACCAGGCAATGCATCAGTGAAGAATCTTATGTGTTCCCTGTGCAAATTAACCTTCCATATTTGGTCAAACATTTAATTAACTCACCCCTAATGCCTTAGCAGGGTCAGACCAAATGATTTCACGGGCCTTAT
This sequence comes from Myotis brandtii, assembly GCF_000412655.1. NCBI lineage: Eukaryota > Metazoa > Chordata > Mammalia > Chiroptera > Vespertilionidae > Myotis > Myotis brandtii. Next base: position 3,082,687 of record NW_005369989.1, read on the forward strand.
ACAGCCCTCAGGCTAGACGTTTCCCATCCCTGAACTAGAGAGTAAAGGGCCAAATACTCTAGTCTCTGTCACAACTGTTACCCTTGGCTCATATTGTGTAGAAGCAGCCATGGATATTATAAAAATGATTGGATGTGGTTGTGCTCCAATAAAACTTTATCTGCAAAAACAGATGGTAGGCCAGATATGGCCCACAGGTCATAGTGGTCAAACTCTGCTTTATAGTATTTCATTAAAGGAACATACATCCATTAATTTTTCCTATGTTAACATCTCCTGAAATATTATAAATTTAGGTTATTATCCATTTTTCTCTCAACCAGGCAATGCATCAGTGAAGAATCTTATGTGTTCCCTGTGCATTTGTGTGAGAAATCCTCCAGATCAGGCATCTATAACCTTTCACGTGCCTATGATTCACCGGAGGCTCTTGTTAAAATGTACAATCGGGGGGACTCTGGGAAGACCTGAGGTTCAACTGGTTTAACAAGCTCCCAGGTGATAGAGATGCTCTGGTCCATGAGCCGCATGTTTTAAAGCCTGGCTACACCACAGAAGTGAAATTGCTCAAAATTATTAGACGCTATCAAATTGCTCTTCGAGGTGGTTGAACCTGTTTACGCTCCCAGCAGCAGCATGCCGCATCTCATTCTATACATTCTTCCCAACAGTTGGCATTTTCAGACTTTTTATATGTCAGCAATTTGAAGGTTATGAAATTGTACCTTGTTTAAATGTGCTTTTATCAATAACTGTGGGTGGAACATCTTTTCATATCTGGTATTGCTCCTCTGTATATATCTTGTTCACTTATTGGTCGTTGTTCTCATTGATTCACATGAATACTTTTAAAATGTACACATTAATCTTTTCCGTTATATCTTTTGCAAATATTTTCTCCCATTCTGTGTTTCTCATTCAGCGTTTTGTTTAGTAAATGGAGTATCTTAATTTTAACATGCTATAATTAAACTGTTTTTTTGTTTTCGTGTTTTAGAATTTTATTTGAGAATACCTTCCAAAGCTCCAAAGCTATATATTCTCTAAACATATTTCTTTTCATACATAGCTTTTAATTTGTCTTGAATTGGTTTTGTGAATGATGTGAAGTCGGGAACTAATTTTATATTTTTTAAATGGAAAACCAGTTCTCCCAACAGACATTTACTGAATAGCCCATGCTTTCTGCACTGATTTGTAATGTTTTCTCATCACTTAGCAAATTTATACACACACGCATGCATGTGTGTGTGTGTGTGTGTGTGAGTGTGGGTACAGATTCTATTCTGACTTATTATCCCTCTGTACCTCACTACCACAGTCTTATTTATTGCAGTTTTATGTCTTGATATCTGATAGGGTAACTTGTTCTTCAAATTGTCTTATTTTGGGTGTTCGCTTTTTAGATCTTTATTCACTATAATGCAGATAAGTGCACATAAATACTATATAAGTATAGCTCAAACAATTTTTATAGACCGAACAGACCTGTAAAATCAGCATGCAGATGAAGAAAAAAATTTTGCTAGCAGCCCCAAAGCCCTGGTCCTGACAGAGTACCAATTTCCTTTTCTTTTTTAAACTGCCATCAAACTCATTTTATGGATGAGGAAACTAAGGCCTAGAACCCAGCAAGAAAATATTGCTGTGTATAACCGCATTAACCATACATCTTGCACCTGTCATTGAACTATTACATTTAATAACAATCCTATTACATTTTTTTACTGACAAAGAACATTCTGTGTCAGCAAATCGTGGTTTCCTGTTGGGATTTTTCCCCCTTAGATTTTACATCATTTCATTAGAAAATATTGCATTTATGGTTCAAAAAGCTTAGCCGAATCACTTCTAATTATTTGAATAGCTGAAACAACTTAAAAGGAGAAGTAAAAAGAAAAGCAGCCATTTGCTTTCAGGAGAAGCTCAAAAATTACCAATTCAGGTTACAAAGAGAAGAAATTCTCAGGGGCTTCTTTTCAGTAACTGTACCTGGTATTAATGATCCGCCAAGGTGTTGTTTGAACATGCACAGTCAATACGTTATGCAAACAACATCACGGCCAACAGCATGCAGAGGGCTTTCACACACACTGCACTTTAGACAAAAAGTCATGGTTAATTTATGGCCAAGGACATAACTAATATGAGCAGTAAATAAAGTCTTGCTTTGAGGATCAGCATTGAGAAGCTGAGAAGTATGTTGCTACACTGGAAATCCTCAAGGGCATAAACCAGCCCTCTTTATTCTGCTCCTGAACCTAGGCCAGGACCTAGCATAGATGGAGGGTCAATGTTTCTAGAATGAGTGAATGAATGAATGGACTCCAAAAAGGACAGAATCCTTTACAGAGACTTCTTCAAGTTGTTCTCATTGCTTTCACTCTTTCATTTTTCCTATTTCGTTAAGATGATTAAAGGTGAGGGCAAGAAAGAATCTCATAAGAATAATTTGAACAACAACCTCTTTCATGAAAAAAAATTAAAGACCACAGATACAAAACAACTAGACCAAAACTACATGTTTTCTGGTAAAGACTTTATAAATAAATAAAGTTTACAGGTGTTTTCTTGCATTTGTATAGTATCTTCTCAAAAACCAAACTCATTCTAAGAATGTGTCCCAGACTTCCAGAAGATTTCCAAGTTTATTCTCTTTAAAACCAAAACTATAAGACTTTGCTTGGTAACTCTATACATCAAATTCCCAGAGGATGGGGAAATAAAATGTATGGGTGACCCATCCCCAAAGTACTCATTAGACATTCCTGCTAGGGTGGCCTATTCGTATCTTTCTGTAACCCTAAACAACTCCCCAGTGAGAACTGATTTTGAGAGGCAAGACTCCCTCTTCCCTGCCCCTAATCCTCTCTACCTAGGAATAGTTTCTTGAAATTCCTTTTAACCTAGGCCCACAATTTTTATTCTTTACACATACTTAAAATGCAAAAATACCTCAGAAAGAGAAACAACACTGCTATTGACTTAGATTCACACTAAGGGGTAAATAGCTTATCAGATCTTTTCCAGAGAGTAGGTTCTAATAGCTACAGACTCCATGGAGAGAAAAGAGCACTGCAGAAAAGTAAAACAAATGCTGCCTAGTTTACATTTTTGCTTGAGGATGCCCTGCCTCTGGGTTTAGTGCTGTCTCTACCAGACCAGTGCCCAGGGTCTTGTTCTGAGCACTTCCAATGACAGCACCTGCCCCATCCCTCCACTACATAAGCCTAACCTACCACCCTGCTTCTTGCTCCTAGATTCACTCCACCAAATGCAGTGTTGGCTTGGTCCCTATCTCAATGAAGCTACTCTCTGGGTGGAATAAAACGCTAAACAAGAATCTTTTTAGATAACTTTAACCCAGCTGACTAGTAAAGGACTCAGGTTTCCCCAAAAAGACAGCGTTACAGATCGGTTCCCTGGTAGTGGGCTCTGAGAGGGGTACCTGCAGTAGGAGGTCCATTGCAGAGAATTCTCAGAATCAACACACCCGAGGGACAGGGAGAGAAGCTGAGCTGCAATTCAGTTGCAGCAAAGGACTCTAGAGCTGAGATGGCCTTCAGAGTTGTCCTGAATTCAGGCAGGAGAACAGCCTTGGTTATAACCCAGCATTGACCAGCCACTGAATGAGGCCTGTGCCTAGAAATGGTGCACGATCTTGGGCAAGGCAGTTCTCTGCAGCTGAGGACAAGTCCCAAAGAGGCCTGGCAGCTGAGGGTCATCAGTCATCAGCACACCCAGCAACTGGAGAAATAAGTGCTTCTTCCTGAAGGGGGATCTTAGTGGGGTACCATGGCATTCACTATAATAAGTCTCTGTCCCTTTAAGCACATGCTTTGAACCAGGGCTCAGAGAAATGAAAAATTGTTCATTATTTTGTTAGAAACTTTACCAAGATCTGTTCTTTCCAGAAAATGATGTCACCCACAGTAATGCCATCCATGACTTTTTAAAAATCATTATTGTCATAAGTATTATAGATCCCCTTTGTTGTTTCCCCATTGACCCTCCGCCACCCTGCACCTGCCCCTCCCAGGCCTTCACCACATTATTGTCTGTGTCCATGGGTTATGCATATATGCCTATAAATTCCCTGATTAATCTTTCTCCCCCACCCCCCACCCCCACCTTCCCTCTGAAATTCTTCAGTCTGTTCCATGCTTCTGTGTCTCTGGATTTATTTTGTTCATGAGTTTTGAGTTGCCATTCAACACACTGGATCAATCTGCATTTGCAAATGTCACATTGATAATAACTCAAGCATCTGCCTGCGTCACTGGCAGTGTGGTCAGCCCCACAATATAAAATGTTTGAAATGCATAAAATCATAAGTTACTTTTTTCTGTTATTTCTCCTTTAGAGTTCAGTTAAAAATATATGCATAAGTAATACTACTCATATAAATTTCATTTCAGGTTAGTAAAGGAAGCATTATAAAATATTTGATATGAAAGAGAGAGAATTAGAACTGGAAAAGTAATTGAGGATGGGAACTTGCCCTACAGTAATTCTCAGCCCCGGCTGTCCATTAAAATCATCTAGGAAGCTGTAAAGCATCCTAATGTCCAAGCCATACCCCAGACCAATTAAATCAGAACCTCTGGAGGTAAAACCCAGACATCATTATTTTTGAAACTACCAAGGAATTGCAATGTACAGATGAGGCTGAAAAATCTGTACCCTAGCGCAGTGGTACTCAAACTGGAGTGTGTTCCACGGTCACCTGAGAGCTGGTTCAACCACAGATGCTGGGCCCACCCCCAGAGTTTCTGATTCAATAGCTCTGAGGTGGGGCTGATAATCTGCATTCTCATCAGTTCCTGGGACTACACCTTGAGAAGCGGGGTTCTGGGGGCTCTGTCTGCCTGACCAGAGTTCCCCAACACATTTAGCAACTGCCCTCTTTCTCCCTTGCCCCCCAACCCTTTCAAACATCTCGAAAAGTATTGTAAAAATTTTCCCTTTATCAACTTTTGGAAAGACCCTTTCCACTCTCTCTCCACACAGCTATTTCCAAATGCTACATTTTTCCCACCCCCTCCCCGCACCGTGAGCAGCAACCACCAGCCATCAGGTAAGATGGCCTCTACCTTCTTCCATGAATGTTTCATTTCCTTTTGTCTTGAATTTCTGTCATCATAGGCATGATTCTACAGATTACTGGACTAGAAGCACTCCTTTGAGACAGCAAAACTCATTGCTTCTATTGCACATTTCAATCCCAACATCTACGCTGTTGGAAAGCAAATGCACTCACCTATGTGTTTTCCCACTTGTTGTTTTCATCCCAAGATGGGCCAGGTGCAGCTGTTCTCCACTATGCAGCATTTGCAGCCAGGATCTAGAAATGCATTGCATTTGTTGTGACTCAAGTCTAGCAACATCAGTAAATAACACAAAGATGGGCAACAGTAACACTTGGCTATAGCTTTCTTAGTTCCCCCTGAAATCAGTTGGCCCTCCATATCCAGCTTCTGCACCCATGAATTCAAACAACTGTGGGATATATATATATATATATGTATAATTTTGTTACATTGATGTGTACTATACAGGTTAGGCCTAGGATGGCTGCATCTGTACTGAACATGTATAGACTGTTTTCCTTGTCAGTATTTCCTAAGCAATATAGTATAACAACTCCTTACATAGCATTTCCATTGCATTGCATATATAAGTAATCTAAAGATTATTTAAGTGTAAGGGAGGGAAGTGCATAGTTTTAATGCAAATACTATGCAATTTTATATAAGGGACTTGAGCATTACAGATTTTGGTATCTAAGAGAGTGTGCATATACCACTCCACAAACTGAGGCAGGACTGTATTTCACAGGAGGGTTTAAAATGAGATTTTTTAAACCTCTGCCTTCCTTCAGGTCTTTCAATGGGACAGAGAGCCTTCCAAAATTGGTATTAAAGACTCATACCCTCAACTCCAAACACTAAATCTGAAAAGGCAGTTTGAGGATGCACATAAAAATTAACTTTCCCTTTGAAGAGAGCCTGAAGAAAAAGGAGTCCTCATTTTCTCTAAAGAAAAATATTCACACAATTTTTCAGTTTGGCCAAGATTAATAACTCATAATACGAAGATATTGGCTTCTGTTGAAGTGAATTATCAAGATTTATTGACCTGCGGAGTAAATATTAACGGAGGTGAAACTGAGGTTAATAACAAACCTCAAGGAATAATACATCTTTATATTTGCTGAAATAAAAAGTCAGCCCATATATTGCTCATACACACATTCAAAAACCTCTTTAACCAGAAAGCTCTGGAAATCTCTCTGCTCTGACAGATTGCTTAAAAATATGGCCGAATTTCCATTTGTATGAACCTTCTCTGGGTACCCAGGCAGCCAGAAAAGCAAAACTTCCTCTAAGGATCATCAGTAGCCAATCAAAGGGCAACCACTTACTTACACATGAGATCTAATGGGAAGAGACTCAGCTTAACCAGCATCTCATTCTCTTTAATCTTACTAGAGCAGGCAGCGTGGATCTGAGCCATACAAATATTCCATGACCTAAGAAGCTCATCTTTTGCCCACATACAAAATAAAAATATTCTAAATTCTTAATGTTTGACAAATCCAAATAAATATGCTCATAGTCAATAATAAATTTCATAAAGTAACGTTTGTTAATAAGACATTTTTTAAAGATAAGAAATACAAGTTTACATGAATAAAGAAGGAGGTTTCTGGGCTATGATGCCAGAGAGCCAGTGTTGGAATTCTGGCTCTCCCGCTTATTTGCTCTGTGACATAAACAAGTCACTGAGCTACTCTGTGCCTCAGTTTCTCATCTGTAAAATGAAGAAAACAACAGTACCTGCTTCATAACATTGACATAAAGATTAAATGAGTTTGGGCATGTCAAAGTGCTTTAAAGTAAGCCCAGAGCATAGTGAGGGGTACATAAATACTTGTTTAAAAGTGAAGTTCTAGAGGAAAGGGGACTTTAAGATCATTTGACCCAAAAGTCTCAAACCTTTGGGGCCTCTAATCTTGCTTGGCCTGAACCATTAATGGTTAAGCATTGCTACTACTGATTTTTCTTCAGACTTAAATTTAGTTGCCAACGTACAAAATTCAGGAGAATTCCATATAAAATAATCAAGTGTTCCTGGAAAAAAATCATTTTTCTTGAAAAAAACAAAACTTCAGAAAACACATATGTACTAGACTCATAGTCTCAGACACCAACCATCAAGTGGTGCATAAAGTGCATACTCTCCATTTTCCAGTCCTCACCACCCTCTATTACTCCCTCTCCTGGGGCTGAGTGTCCACTAGCAGATAGTAGTCCATTAACACTGTTGCTTTTAGTAGAATTTAAAAGGAAGATTTATCTTCATACCCAAGTCTTTCGAGAATGGAAAAAGGAAATACAGAAACACAGGTTCCAAGAAAAAAATGTGAGCCAGACATACTTTTCTAAAACAAAAAGAAGATTGCTGGGTTTAATATGCCAATAAAGTGTGTCTGTAACAAAAGAATACAACTTAAGCTGCCGTTAGGAAAACAAACCATGAGAAAACGATGACTAGTATGTGGAAAGGATGCCGAGGGAAAGCTTAATGATCTATAAAAGAGACTGAAATTTTAACACATTGGTTTTGTGAGTGTGAAGAAAATAATGTGATGTAGATAATGTACTCTTTAACATTTATGTCGCCTGTATTTCTGACCCCTGACCTAAGCCAACCTTATCACTGCATAAATGAAGGAATCAAAGCCAGGGAAATGTAGGGATTTGACATATTTTAGTATCTGACTAGAAGAGGATATGAAACTACAATGGGTCTCTTGGCTCCACTCCATATCCTTTATACCATTCCAGTACACATATAAATGGCTTGCAGTGTGATTTCATAACGATACTCAAAGTAAATGTACACCCTCATGTGAACTGAATCCCAACCTTCTCATCATCTTATGAGACCACAGAGAGAGGTCTTTAAATGTTCTCAGTGTTAGCTTTCCCATTAGAAAACACTGATCTTAGTCTTGGAATTATAATTGTTCAAAGTTTATGAGATAGAATAAAAAATGCTTGTTTTACTGGGTCCCAGGTCCAGTCAGTGATGGACAGCATATATGACGAAGGTCCCATACAATTTTAATGGAGCTGAAAAATTCCTAAGGCTAGTGACATCATAGCTGCCCTAACATTATACCCGTCTTCACCATCTTAAGATCATAGGTATCATAAAGTCACAGCAAAAAGCATTCGTCATGTGGTTGTGGTAGGGCTGGTGTAAACAAATCTACTGCGCTGTCAGTCATATAAAAGCATAGCAAACACAATTATGTACAGTTCATAATACTTGGTAATAATATATGACAACGTTACTGGTTTATGTATTTACTATGCTATACTTTTTTCATTATTTTAGAGTGTGCTCATAAAAAAAGGTTTCCCATAAAACAGTATGCCTCACATATCTTGTGTTTACTGTGTCTCTTAACTGCATCATTTCTTCTTGTGTTTGATTTACTCTCATGTTGTTTTATAAAGTTACTAGAGGCCTGGTGCATGAATTCGTGCACGGGTGGGGTCTGGCCGGCCTGCCCCAATTGGGCAATCAGGCCGGGGCCGGCTGGTGGGAAGGGGGAGAGATGGGAGGGGCCCCAGACAGTTAGGAGGCTGGCCCTGCCCCCTGGTGGAACTCCAGTCGAACTCCCGGTCAAGGGGACAATTTGCATATTACCCTTTTATTATATAGGAGGAAGGATGTAACCTAAGTTCACAATATTTATAAAGTGCATGGTAATATACAGTGATGTCCCAGGTCTTCTCATTCACTCACCCTCACTCACTGACTCACCCAGAACACTTTTCTGTCCTGCAAGCTCCATTCGTGGTTAAGTGCCCTATACAGGTACCATTTGCTATTTTTTACACTGTATTTCTACTGTAACTTTGCTACATTTAAGTACAGGTATACTTACCATGCATTACAATTGCCCACAGTATTCAGTACAGTAACATGCTGTGCAGGTTTGTAGCCTAGGAGCTAGGTGTGTAGTAGGCTGTATCATCTAGGTTTGTGTAAGTGCACTCTGTGATGTTTGCACAAGGATGAAGTCATCTAAAGATGCATTTCCCAGAAAGTATCCCGTGATTGAGAGGCACATGACTGAATATGATATACATCTATCCTATTGTTTATGTCTCTCTGGAGAACCCTAACATTCCCCTCTTTTCTATCCTTCCTACCACTGCTCTGGTCAAGGTTTTCATCAGCTCCTGACTCACCTATTCTTCTAGCCCTCTGAGTTATCTTTGGGCTTCAGTCTTATCCCCCTCAACCTCAGAGAATTCTAAAATTCAAATCCACCCATATCATTCTGATGAAAATCCAATGTTCTGGTATCCTAGGAATACTTTTAGTTCCCATCCCCCTAAGCTCTTCCTGGTCTCTGTACAAGCTCAAGTCTTCCATCTCTCATCTCTGGCCCATGGTTACCAGGCTGCCATTTAGCTGTTTTCTCTCTGTGCTTTACTCGTGCTGACCCCTCTGCCCAAAATATCCATCTCTCTGTTCTTCCTCCCCTTTCCCATGGGGCTGCTATCCTGCAAGGGGTCAGGAAGCCCCACTTCTTCTAAAGACTCGACCAGCTCCTCGGACAGATGCATTAACGGTCCCTCTCTAATGCTTCCTTCACACCCTTCCTACTCACTGCACTGCTTTCTAACTACCTATTTATGTGTTTGTGTCCCCTACTAGAATATATAAATTCTGCCAGGGCAGGGACCAGGCATAATGTATGTTTTTCAGTCCCAGAACCCAGCACTGTTTCAATGTAATAGTGAGACCTCAGTGAATTTTGGTTGAATGCATGGACAGTTGAAATATATACTTACATACCACACACAGCACACTTCTCTCTCTCTCTCTCTCTCTCTCTCTCTCTCTCTCTCTCTCTCACACACACACACACACACACACACACACACACACGGATTAAGGGATCGCTACTGGAATATCTAACTTCTATCCTATCTAATTCCCTAGTTGAATTGATATACATGCCTGCCCAGAGAAAAGAGGGATTTAAAGAGCTGAATGAAGGATAAATTTGAAGAGCAAAGGAAATTGGAGAGCGACATAAGGTTATTTGCAGAAGCAAAAACCAAAACAGAAGAGCTATGCAATATGTAGGTGATGATAGAAACGGAGGGGACATTGACATTTATTATCAATTTTGACCAGCTAGCCAGGTGAGTGCTACATACTTGAAGCATTTTAATTCATGTACTACCCCTGAAATCCAAATGAGGAAACTGAAGCTTAGAGAGCATAAGTAATATACCCCAGTTTAAACAGCTAGTAAGAGAAGGGATCTGAACCTAGGTCTGTGTGATTCCAGCATTGTTGTCCTTCCTGCCACACCACATCGCTCCTAAAGATACGGATGAAAAATTTGGCTTTTGTCCTGTCTTCCAGGGGCAGAGGGAAGAGAACAGAAAGGCAGTCACATCGCCTGGCTATGATATTTGTGAGAATAAGGGCAAACACCTGTACAGCACTTAAAATGTAGTTTGTACCGTGTTAAGTGCTCTGTATACACTCACTTCACCCACGCCACAGCCCCTGGAGGGAAATCCTACTGTGACCTTCCTCATTTTACAGATGAGCAAATGGAGGCACAGCGGCTTCACAACCTTGCCCAAAGCCACGCAGACAGTAAGTGGCAGATATGGAATTCAAAACCAGGCCACGTGACCTCGAATGGATGCCTTTGGCTATTCTGCTTCCAACCACCCCATGTGGGACACAGAAAGACCAGCAGAGCCTGGGAGAAAAAAAACTCCAGAATGCACAGACTTCTCTTAATCACTCCAAGGGCTTTCACTATAACTTTAGGAAGAGAAAAATAGAGCTTTCTATCGCACTCCATTACACAGGTGACCTTCACAAGACCTTCAACCTGTGGCTAAATTTGATCCCAGAAGAAGGCTACGAGTCATACCATTACAATGTAAGCCCCTATATTTCCTACAGGTAAATGGGATAAGATTTTATTTCTAATAAACCATTAATTCCACTAAATACCAAATTATCCTCAAGAATGCATAAAAGGAACACAAATGTAAGCTTTTGTGAAGATGACTGATGTTAAAAACACACACACAACATTCGTCTGGTTTCTGTATGTACTAGTCTTGTTGAGGTTTATTAAAATATGAATCAATGAAATTTGGACTGAAGATCAATGACTTTTCTTAGCACAGGCATATGTCACTGCTTTAGGCATCTTAAGCTTGAATTCACAATTAGAGTAATCTGTCTCAGGAATGTTATTGTAATTCAGTGTGAATGAATGGAAAATTCGTGCATAGTAAAAGCTGGGAGAGAGACCATTTCCATAATGTATTTTTTTAAAATATATTTTATTTATTTCAGAGAGGAAGGGAGAGGGAGAGAGAGATAGAAACATCAACGATGAATCATCGATGCCTCCTGCATGCCCCACACTGGGGATCAAGCCCGCAACCTGGGCATGTGCCCTGACCGAGAACTGTGACCTCCTGGTTCTTAAGTCGATGCACAACCACTGAGCCATGCCAGCCATAATGTCATTTTTAAATGATCTCCTGGTCTTCTAGTTCCATAAGCCTATGGACAAAGACCTGTGCCTGATCTGTCAGTATAGCTAGTCATTCCAGTCCTTCTGAACTACTCTCCTGGTTTTGGTATTTTGGTGCTGTGTTTGGTGCAGGCATTTTTATTGATTGACACCATTGTTTTAGAATTTAAATAGACCTGAAAATTATATGCATGTTGACTGCATACTTAAAAGAGTTCTCTGCTGCATTGAAATTTTTTCTTGAACAGAGCGTTTTTGTTGTTTTTATTGTTTAGAAGACATTTTTCTAAAGCCCCAGAATCCTCAAGAAGAGGAAGGAAATGACTATTGATAAAGTTCAGCGTCATTGACAAGAATAATTCTTATCTAGTTTCAAAGGCTTTCTCAACAAGGGGCATGTAAATCTGACAGTTTCTAAATGGAAAAAGGTAATTCTGCTTGGAGTGTCAGCCGTACAAGATAAAACCAGATAGACATAGATAAACCAGAAAAGCTCTCTTTGAAACAAAAAATACAGCACTCTCTTCCTCTCTCACCACCCTCTCTTCTCCCCTCCCACCCTCACTCTCTATTACTCTCACTATCTCTCTTCCTCTCTCTCTCTCTCTCTCTCTCTCTCTTTTTCCCTCCCACCTTCCCCCCGCCTCTCTGTTCCTGAAAATTATTCAAAGTTCCCCTCAAACAGGTGATACAATTATAAAAGTATTTGAAAGTAAAGTCTTTCTCATATTTCCTGATGAGAATACACAAAAGCCATTTCAGCAGCTAGAAAAAATCTATGCAAAATATGCTCTCAATTCTCCAATTATGGTATTAATATACATTGCATCTATTTTCATATTTAGCTTTTTAAATTTTTAAGAATCAATTACTTTTTTAAATGCTTTGTGACTATCATTTCTTCTTTCTCATGCAATGTGCTTTTGAACAATAATTTGTTTCTTAATTTTATCTGTTAATGTGTATTTAGCATTTATATTTTTGATACATTTACAATTTTCTAAATGTTGTATAATATGTTGATGTGTTGGAAATGTATTTCCATTTAGTTGATGACTTTATTTTATGAATCCTCAGCATGCTTTAAAAAAGGTAGTAATAATGCCAGTATTATACAAGTTTATTATCAAAATGCTGTAATTGTTAATCAGCAACAATCAAAAGCTTTATAAAATCAGGCCCCAGCTGGTTTTGCTCAGTGGATAGAGCGTCGGCCTGTGGACTGAAGTGTCCTGAGTTCGATTCCGGTCAAGGGCACATGTCTGGGTTGTGGGCTCCATCCCTAGTGGGGGGTATGCAGGAGGCAGCCAATCAATGATTCTCTTTCATCACTGATATTTCTCTCTCTCTCTCCCTCTCCCTTCCTCTCTGAAATCAATAAAAAGAAAAAAAAGCTTTAGAAAATCAGGATTTGGGGCTTTTAAACTTAAGGTAAGAAAAGTGATCAAAATGATGCTATGCTTACAAATAAAGCTATCATTGACCACTTGGATGTCATTTAGAATTAAACTCTACTTGCATTATCTCTGTAGAACAATTTCTCAAATTTTAATATACACAAGAATCAACTGAGCGTCTTGCTGAACTTCAAGCTCTGCTTCAGTAGGTCTGGCTGAGGCCTAAAATTTTGTAATTTTTAACCGGTGATGTTGACGCTACTGGTCCAGGGACCACACTTTGAATAGCAAGGCTTTTTCCGTGTACTTGCCTGCAGCTTTCACTGTGTTCAGTCAGTGGCCAGAGCAGGAGGCAACATAGCACAAGGGGCAGCCTCTCTATGCAGAACCACCAGGGAGTCAGGGGCACTCATGGAGTTAAATCATAAATGCTGTCATTAGACATGGGGCACAGTGGCCTAACAGATGGTCAATGGGTCACCTTCCCCTTCACTGACCTTCCTCATGCCCATCTTCTTGTGCTGACTAGCAGGAGTCAGAGTAGTGATTTCTTGGGTATCCCAAGTACTATCACCTGGGGGACCTCATCCTACACATTCCGGTGTCATGGGAATGAGCTTCTGTGGCACATCAAAGGATGTGTAAACACACTCTCTGGGGTCCCCACGTGTTCCAAAATGTCCTTTAAATCAAGTTTAAAATATTATACTTTCATTTTGATCAAACTGTGTATGTACATGATGGATGATTTACTCATAAGAATGACCATGGCATTTAAATGCCTGTGTTTGTATATTGTTTTATGAAGACTATGGTGCCAACATATACGTCTTTGATTAATGTGGATTAATGAAGAAAGTAGAGACCAACTGTATGTAAATGCTAAATAATGCCTTCTTGCCAAGTAAAGGTCAGAGAACTTCATGATCTCTACAAATTATGACTTTGCAGAGGTTTTACTACAAAAGAGTGGTGGGAAGCTGGTCTTTCACGAGGCATGCTGTAACAGGCTGTGTGAACCGTGAGACAATCTGTGCCTTTGCACAGTCACATAATTTATTTTGAAATGGCAATTTAGTTTCAGCAACACAGCATCATCCATCACATTGAATTTACGTTGTCCATTTTATTTTAACGGCCTCATACTTTAAAAAAATTAATTTGAAATTTGTCTTGATTTCATGCCTTTTTAAGAAATGGAAGCATACGAAGTTTATTGAAACTTTTAGGTTTAAATATATTTCAGTAGAGTTATAATCAAAACAACTGAAGCCAATGTTGGAGGCTAAGAAAACGTTCCCCTCTTAAGAGAGCATTCATGTATTAGTCAAGACTGAGAAACAATGAGCGTCCTCTTTAGAGATGTTAAGCCTTCTTTTCCAAATAAATTCTCAGTCAAAGCTGCATGAAGAGGCACACAGCTGGTTTCACATGAAAGCACTGTCCTTAGAGGACTCTATCGGTGTCTCACCCAGATCCCCTTTATTGAGCCCGCACACCTGTCCCCATCTGTCTCCTTCTCTGGAGAAATTGTCCTCAGACAAAAGAGTCCACATGAGAAACTGTACCTTTCTCTCCCTACTGGGGCTACAAAAGGCCAGCCCCCTTGCCTCAGGATGGACTCAGGTCTACACTACACACCGTGCTGCAGAGTTCTCCGTGGGATCAGGCAAAGCTAGACTCCAGACGAGGCCACATCCTTGCTCAGCACCTTTTCTTTCTTCAAACTGCTTCCCTCACTTTCTGTCCTGAGAGCACACCCCTAACATGCAGCCAAGAGTCTGTTAGTCTCTGTATCTAGGGAGCCACTGCCAAGATACCCTTCTAATCCATAAGAAACCTATTGGGCACTACAATGGTGCCTGCTGTTTGGACACACATGAAATCTCTGTGGAAATGGTCCTTTCTTTTCTCCCCATTACCATGAAGAGGAGACACTCATCTCCTTTTCCAGAGCATGCTCGAAAATACTCCCAAATGAGATTTAATAACCGAACAACTCTAATAGATGAAATCTGAGGATTTCTGACTCACAGTTTGTGTGAAAAATCTCAAAACCAAAATGACTTCTTTTAAATATTTCTAAGTCTACAAAACCAAATGATTCCCTTTCAGGATCCAGTTGTAAGAAACTTTCTTCTGATCGGAGAAATCAACATCCCCCCAGGCACTCATTGCTACAGCCACTGAACAACCTTTGTAGCTTAGAACAAATAGACCTGCAACCAGCTATCCATCTGGATCCATAGTGACTACCTCTCTCTATTTGGTAGAAGCAACTTCATCTCTGGGTATGGACAATGGAGTTCTGATTGTCAACCTCCACTCTATAATGTACCCTTTCATGAAGCTTATAGGATTAGATACTTTTATATTTCTTGTCATTCTACAGTCTTTCCCACTCACCCCTGGTCCAAAGAAAAAAGAGAAGAAGCTCATGCAAGTTAAAACTGAGTTAATAATAACAATGGCAATAATTATCAGCCATTAGCATTTACTATATATCAATTACTGTACAAAGAACTTTAGAATTACCTTATTGAACTGTCACAACTTCCGCCTGTGAGGTGAGTATTCTCTCTTCCACAAATGAGTAAGCTGAGATCTAGAGAGGTTGGGTGAGGGGTCTAAGACAGCATGACTGGTAATGACCTCAGGGCTTTCTAACACCTTGCCTTACTTTGTCATTTATAGGACAGATCAAAGTGAAGGTGTTTGTTTTTAGCAGGGATTTATTGGCCTGGCATCACCTAGAATCAATAGTCTATGAACCAAATTCTCACTTCTGATCATTCTTTCTTGTTACTTTAGCAAAATATTTAAAGTTTTCCCTTCTGTTTCTCCAGTTGTAGATCTGAGAGGGGATTGCCACATTTATACTGTGTATCCTTCAATAGAATGTTAATGTGCTTAAAACAAAAATACATCCACAATAATAACAGAATAGTAGCTATTGAAGCTCAGTACATTAGGATTCATTCTACTGTTCTGCCTATTTGTGTGTGTTTGAAAATGTCCCAAATTTAATAAAACAAACCATGAGATTTAGATTATCTTCTCAAACAATGTATAGTTCTTTTATAACAGAAAAAATATTGATGTGTTTGCCATATAAACCTACTTATCTCAGTACAACCTGATATTTAAAAAAAAACAAAAAAAAAACAAAACACCAATCCTTGTATCAGAAAAATTACATTTGGGTATGAGGTGCAGAAATTGTATTAGGTTGGCTTAAATAAATTAAAGGTAATTTTGTTTCTGTTATAAGAAGTCTAGAAGTAAGCAGGCCAGGCCTGTGCAGCAGATCCATGAAATCATGAATATCCATCTCTTTACTGTCCTGGGCACTTTGCTTTCATCCTAATGCTCATGCATTGGCTGTTGCATCTCCAGGCACCAGGTGTGTCGTCCAAGCAGAAGGAAGGGACATAAGCCATAGTTGTTCCCTAGTGTTGACTGATTTAGGCAGGCAAGACCTCTTCAGGAATTCCTGCCTCTATTTCATACACCAAGACTGTAAAACCTGACCATACTAGGGACATGGGAGGCTGGAAGTTTGAGATCTCTCTTTCCAGCATGCTAGCAGCATTTCTAACTAATTTTTTTTTATCAACTCTTGGAATAAATCATGTCTTAGTTTATTTGGGAAAGACCTGGTTTCCTCTGGTAATACCAGCATAATCATTAATAGGGTCCCCTTTCAGCCTCAAGTGTTTGGGTGATAAATTATTTTGTTACCCTTTCTGTAATGGAGAATGGCACAAGAAGTGCTGAGCAAATCAACCTTTAGTATCTGTTGTACTCCAGTAACCAAAATAATTGAAAATCAATGCAAATCTTCATTTCCAGTCTTTCATGAAAACACCCAAGGTGTGTATATTTCTAACACAAAGCTAAACTTTTTTCAGTTTTTCTTTCCCATTCCTCTAGCTGTCAATGTCTTTGACATGCATGGCGAATGCCCTCAAGTGCCTCTTCTCTCTTTCATTCTAAGTCCAGATATTTCTCTTTCCAATTCGGTCTGTGCAGCCTCCCTTCTCTCCTCTGCCATCCCTGCTCTGGCCCAGGACTAGATGGTGTCAGTCCACTTAGTCTCTCACCATCTGTCTCACTTTTCTTCTTGCCTCAAGTCCATGGTAGAGGAAGTAAAACCTGTTGCATCTTCCCCTTCCTCTCCCAAGGGAGAAGGAGTCGTCACAGTTGCTATGGACAACCACTTGGTAATAGGGGGAGCATCTGAAACAGTAGGAAAGAGCCCAGAGGACCACTGCTTCCCTGAGTGCCCTAGTCTGGAGCATCCTACCCACGCACTCCAGAACTGCGAGACCATAAATCCTATTCCGGCCCGTTTGGGTCAGGTTTCTCTTACTTGTAAGCAAAGACATCCTCACAAATGCACTGGGTCCTGTACAACCAATGACGGAGTCCCAGGGTAGAATCTTCTATCCTTTGATGGTGGTGACAGGCAGAAGGAATCTCACAGTTATAAGTTAATATTTTTTTATTCCCATTACCTACAACTTAATATATTTTTATTTCATTCCTTTTTAAAGTGTATTAAGAGGAAGCCACAAATGAACTGGCTTCCTTTTGGTTTGAATGTTTTGGGGGCAGGGTCCCTTCAAGAAATTTGCAAAAGGAAGTAAATGTGTTTGCTGTTCTTTAAAAACAGACAGGCATCAGTCGTTCTGTGCTACACCGTTTTAGAATCAAAGACAGTGCCTCACGAAGCTGGTGCTGATGAGAGAGAATCGTTTTTCAAACAAGAAAATATGAAGCTGTGTGTTTACATGATGAGAAGGTGTCGTGGGAATATACAGACCCATGGGAAAGGGAAAAGCAGAGCCAAAAGGCTCAGCTGTTACTCTGGCTTCAAAAAAAAGCTTTGATGAGAGGCTCCTTTGAAGGTCAAACACCCTGGTGGGCACCGGACAGCAGCTACACCCCTCAGAGAGCTGGATGGCCATCCCTCTGATAAAGCAAAATCATGGAAGGAAGGGGACTTGGTGCCCGAACAGAAGCACGAGGGATAAGCCTAAATGGCAAACCCTCATAACAAACAGACCTGTTTGCTGAGGGCAGTCCTTCGGAAGCCAGGATGGCTCAAAATGCACTGGGAACAAATCACTGCAGAATTAGAAAATCCAATCAAAGGCAGGGAAGGAATAAATCACAGTGAGTTTTTGCAAAGACTGTGTAAATCTGTATCTGCTACTCCATTTCTTTAAATCTTGTTCTCTATTGAAATGATCCTTGATGCCAAAAACAAATGTAGTAAAATATGTTTAGATCCCTATGCTAAATTGTTTTCTTTCTTTTTATTTATTTTTGAGGGGGGAATTAAATAAGCAACACTGATAGAACTTTCTCCCTTATCTGATCTGTATGTCATTTATACATTCCAATGGATAGCTTAGCTATTACAGCTATATTACAACCATAAGCCAATGCTTATTCCCCTGATGCTCAGGTGACGTGCTGGCATAGAACCTGCCCAGTAAATCAAACCCTATTAAAGTAGATGGCCATTCTCAAAAAGGAAAGGACAGAGGAAGGAAGGAGGAAAGTGAATAGAGGAAAACTATGGAAGTTAGTTGTGGGAAGTGGGGGCTGGAAGAGAGTCAAGAATGAGGAGAAAAAGGTCAATGAAAGAAAGAAGAGGGAACTACACCAGAAAGTAGAAGAATGTTCTGTATTAGCCCAAGGATGCTGAGAAGATAAATGAAATGCACATGACCTGCGTTGAGCTCCCTGCTCAGGAGTACAGACACAGTGTAAACACAACATCCTATTTATTCTGTTTCTCACAGGGCATATGAAAAGGGCACTTAGTCATTCCATAGCTGAACAATGCTCTATTATCCAAATGAAACTAGATGTAAACTATTAAATAACTCTATTCACCCAAAGCATTTGTATATATGGCAAAAGCTATTTAAACTGGTGAATATAATTTTCAAAGGGATTATTATGCTAATTATTTCACATTTGTTATGAGTGGTAGTGGGATGGTGAATGCACAAAAGAAAGTGGGAACTTGAATTCTAGGGCATAGACCAATGATCCCGAATGAAACATGATTTTTCATGTATTGAACAGCCACAATGTGGTCAGCATTGGACACGAATTTACATACCATTCATGACTTGTCATCTAAATAGGCAGAAACACCCCTTCCCAGGAGAGAAGAGCACATGTCAACCAGCAACATCCCGGAAGGTATTCTTTTCTTCCCATGGTGTCATTTACACAAAGCCCACTTTGGTGTATATCTGCTAAGAGGACTTGTGAAATCAGCTGTCTTCAGACAACCATCCCTCATCTATCATTCTATGCCTCCCAACTAAACTAGAAAAGATTATAAACCTTTTATTTTAATAACCAGAGAGAACCCTTGCTAAATTTGTAGTGATGTGCAAGCATCCACTGAAGATAATCAAGGCTCCCACTCAATCAAGGGGATTCCTATAACATTGGCTTCCTGTGTGATTCTCCTTCCTATTTCCAGCACTCTCAGAAAAGAAGATCAATACTGAGGCATTCCTGGTGAGGCCAGTCACTGCCATTGGATGGGGCTTTCATTGGTAGTATCTGTGTGTGATGCACATCTAACATCACTTGGTGTCTACATATTTTACTCATAGGAGGTTCAGAACAATTCCTATGGCAGGCTCAGAGTTCCCAAATCAACAAGTAAGAGTCAAAAGGCCAAGGAAGTGGAAGTGAGAAAGAAGAGGTAACTAAGATATAGTGAATATTAAAGATGTATCAGACACTTCCTTTTGGTCAGTTGCTCAATAGTAGTATGAGGCATACACTAATGTCCCATGAAACAGATGATAAAACCTGAGGCTCAAGGGAAAAAGTCACTTATCGAAGTTCACCCTGCTGGTAGTAGTGGGACCCAATCATACCTACCCAGTTTGAAAAGATTTCTGAAGACATGAAGAATGGGGAAGGGGTTACGGGAAGGGTAATGTCAGAAGAAGGGAGGAACCAGACAAGGAATCCTGTCTTAATCCCTCTTCCTCCACCTGAGTCTGTTCCCTTACTATCCCCTTGCTCAGCTGGAACCTGGGAAAGGAGGGAGGGGTGATAAAAACAAACAAACCCTGGAGATGATTGTAGAGTCAATAGCCCTGGGAAAACCCTAATGAGATGACAATATCCCAGCATGAAAAGGAACAATAGAAATGTCTGAGGGTATGTCAAGGGGAGATGGCACCTTCCAAACATTTTGACTGGTTCACAGTAAGTAACATGTATTATATAACTCAGTACATGTGTATGTGTATATAAATGAAATCAAAGATTCATAACAGAATAGCTATTAGTCAGGGTTCTCCAGGGAAGCAGAACTGAGAGAGAGAGAGAGAGAGAGAGAGAGAGAGAGAGAGAGAGAGAGAAAGAGATATCTGCAGGGTGGGCTGGGAGGCAAGAGACCCAGGAAAGAGTTGATGTCATTAGAATCCAAAGACTGTGTTCTGGAAGAATTTCCTCTTCAGATGAGGTCAGTCTTTTCCTTCAGGCTTTCTGTGATTGAATGAGGTCTTCTCACACTGTAGTGGTTAATCTGCTTTACTTAAAGTTTACCGATTTAAGCATTAATCTTTCCTAAAAAGTACCTTTACAGCAACATCCAGACATTTTTGACCAGAGATCAGGGCATTTTAGTCCAGCCAAGTAGGCACATAAAATTAGCCATCACAGTTCCCTTAACTATGTGTAGTATATTCTGATATTATCCTTTTAATTCTATCCTACTCTTTTAAAATTCTTTTTTAATGCTGGTTGTAAACTACTATATTGATTTAATGATTTGTTCAGGGAATGCAACCTGAATATCTGGAAAATATTGGCTTGGAAGCCTTCTGAGAGCCTCACAGACTTTCTTGTGTGACATTATGGGGCAGCAGGAGCAGCAAAAATGTCTTTCCCACTCAAGAGGTACAAGAGAGTGGTTTCCAGAAGCCCAAAGTGGAGCCGTAGAATGTGTGCCCTGAGCCTGAGTGGTACAAATATAGTTCTGAAAGTTAATAGACTTGAAAAGTTTTATGTTTAGGAAGAAGGAAAGACAAAAGTGACCACCATGCAATGATAACTGCAGTTTAGACAAAAACAAGGAACCTCAAGCATAGGTAAATGATGACATCAAGGACAGCATGACCAGATGTTTCCTTGATAGCAAAACACAATGTAACAACTCCCAATTCAGTCAATTCTATAGAACAAAGAACAGCTTTATTCTTGTCACCCAGTGGAATAAGAATGTGATGCAGAAGTTGTTCCGTTAAGTATTGTTCCATAAAAAGCCATCCCCATCTAGTGGCTTAAAGGAACACCAATTATTTTACCTTTACCTCACACTTTGCTGGGCACTGGATGGGCTCAGCAAGGTGGTTTTCACTTGGGTCTCTCAGGTAATCGTACACAGACCGTGGCTAGGGCAAGAGTCATCTGAACATTGGCTCACTCACATGACTGGTGCCTGGACACCTCTAACAGCTGGGGCTCCTCCAGCACCTCTGTCTCCATCTGGTCCCTCCAACACAGAGGCGTCACAGTGGCTGGAGTGAGAGAGCCAGGCAGAAGCTGTTCTGCTTCTAGGACTTGGGCTCAGAAGTCAGAAGTATTACTTCTGTCATGCTCTAATAGTGGAGGCAGTCACAAAAGCCTGCCCAGTGTCACAGGGAGGACACAGCAACTCCACCGCCTGGTGAAGGAAGACCAAGTCCTGATATTGCATATGGAACCAGAAACATTATTGCAGCCATTTTTTAGCATATAAATTCTGTTCAAATTCACACAGAAGAAAACTAAATAAACTTCTTTCAAATCCAATTTTATGTATGGAAATGTATACCTACATACCAGTAACCATTTCAGTGTGGCTCAGTCCTCATGGAAGGGCTAAGAACCATGGATGTAGCCTATTGTCCTCATTTTATAGCTGAAGAATCTAAGGCATAAATGGGGTTAGTGACTTGCATAGGATCCCACAGCCAGATAATGTCAGAGCAAGGTAGATCCTAGATCTCTGAGCCCCAGCTTAGCTCTCTTTCTAGACTCTTCCTCACTAGTTTCCCCCACTGACCTTAACATGCTCTTTTCCTGAGCAGAGCTGAAGGGATAAGGACATGTGGAGTCCTTGCCCTTACAAGGGCCACACCGCATCCACACCTGGAATAATGGAATGGAAAGAAACACCACAAGGCTGCCCAGATGTGAAGAGGGCAAGCACTTAACCAGCAATGCTGTTCTAAAGGTGACGGGAACCGTTCCATGAGACAGACACCACCATACTAGTAAACAACTGCTACAATGGTACCAGTGTGTTCCAACTGGATATTAACTTTGCCTCCTCTCTGAGCCAAGTTAAGAAGAGATTCTCCTCTGTTCAAACCCAATATCACAGCCTAAGCATTCAGTCTATCTTTGGTCTAAGAAACTTCTAGCTTAAAATCCATTTGTTCTAGAGGAAAATAAAAAGCCATTTTCTATTTGCTAGCAGAAAAGAATGTTGAAGCTACTTCTTAAATACTTTCTGGAAATTAAATCCCTTCTGCTGAGGAAAAATGATGAGTCAATAGAAACTAAATCATGATCAGATGGATTAAATTTTTCTCAATAAAACAACTTTTCAAAGGAAGGACAAAGTGTTTAGAAGAATAGATTTCCAGTAAATTCATATTAACAATCATCAAGCTTCCGTGCTGAAGGCTTATCAGTCTGTTGTTATGGAAATATGGGATGCGGTTGCAAATGCAACAGTATAATTTCACTGCTAGATTAACCAAGAGGGCAGTAAAAACCCTAGTTAAAATATAGAATTTTGGTATTTATTAAGTACAAAAAATAAAAATAAACCAGGAAGGAATTTACATTGACGACTTACATTTCTAAAACTTTGGTTCCACTGGGGAAATTCCGTTTGACTGCCTCTCTCTTCTGGATGAGGATTTTATTGAACAATACAGACTTCAGAGGATCCCAGCATATTAGAGCTGGGAAAATCTTACAGGAGATTGTGTTCAAATGCTTCATTTTATAGTTGATGATGCCGAGGCTCTGAGAGGAGCAGTAACTCGCTCAGCCACAGCTGGTGGAGTAAGGACTAGAACCCAGCACTCCGGTGCCAGCGCTGTGTTGTCCACTCATTTAAACCTCTTAGAAATATTTTAGCCAAACCATGGGTCAGTGTCAGCCCATTAAATTCAATAAAAAGGAAAAAAGAAAAAATAAGCACCAAAATCAAATGCATAAAACAGTATTATCTATTGTAAAGGTATAGATCCCTTTAAAATGTTGATTCATTAAAATACAGATGCAGCAATTAGATCTGTGATATGAAAGTAATGATAAAAGTGCCATTATTTTTCTTACAGAGACAAAAAAGTCAAAGAAACAAAGTTAATGCCAACACACACACACACACACACACAGGAACCATAGTCAGAAACCAGAGACGTCCAGAGGTAAAAAGGGTTATCATAGACATCTGCTCTGTTTCTACCCTGCACCCATCCCCCGTTTCTGGCAACATTCTCTATTTTTTGTTAGCTCTCTGGCTCCCCCACTTGGATCCACAAGGTTAGATAGGGTTGAACTACTGGCCTGAGGTGTGCAGCATGTGACACAGGTAAAGCCAATCACCACAGTTCAACCAATTCTGATGTTCAGGGATTGGTTCAGGGATGGGCACATCACCCAATCTGAACCAATGAAAAGCAATTAGATTTTTTTTTTAACTTCAGAAAGTCATTTTCTTCCTCTTTTTCCTCTTTCAAATTGCAGGGTTCCCTTTCCTGATTCCCAGGAACATCATCTGAGGAAAGAACTGGAATTCCTCAAGCAAGTGAAAAACGTGGCTCTTGCAATTTTATATTGCTCTAATTGTTTTCTATTCATGTACTTTTACCTTCAAATTTAAAAACAAATAAAAATAATACCAGTCTTTGCCCTGGGATTTTGTTAGAATGAAGGATGTCTCTAGTTGTCTACTAATTAGTTCTACTACTGACTGTGCTCTGTGTCCATCGAATTTCTGTTCCGGGGAGTATAAAGAAAAAGAACATGTTTTAAGTCAGAAAAACACTTGGACAAGTCCTTAGCCTCAGTTTTTTTTCTATAGAATTGAAATATTGATGCCTGATTCAATCAAGAGGTTATTTTGAATGTTGACAGTAAACTCTGAAAAGGCAATATGGCATTGGGAAAATATTAGTCTTGAGGTATCATGAAATTTTGCTCCCTTCCTTATACCTACTCTGCAAGACAGACCCTGAGTTAGAGCACATACCTCACTCATTTGCTCCTTGTGTTAATGACTGGACTGAGGCTAGTCAGTAAATCATCTGTGTTCCAATCCTTAGCCAATCCCCAGGCAGCTATTCTCCATGTAGGGACTCAACAATGTTGTCAAGTCACAGACAAAAGGGAAGAGAGCTGAGATGGGGGCGGAGAGAAAACCACACACTGGCTCCTAAATGCTTCATTGCAAAGATAACACACATCATCTATAGCACATTGGTCAGAACTAGCCCCATGATCCAGGTTCCCTGCAATGGGACTAGGAAATGTGAAGCAGCAAATAGATACTCACCTACCAGTAAATATCTCTGCCACACAGGGTTTGACGCACATCAAATCTAATCTGTGACCACCCTGACAACATATAACTTTATGTAGGGCATCCATGTCTCTAGGTAAATTTGCACAGACAGATCACTCTAATCCCCTCCAGTATCTCTAATGTGACTGTCATATTCTAAGCTCAACAAGATTGCTATTAGAGTTCAGGGGAAATTTTTTATTACTAAGAAGACACACAAAAGATACAGTATAGTGCACTGGGCTGAGATGAAGGGAGAAACCCTGGAAATCTAGAGCCTGGAAAACAAAAGACAATAGGACGCGAAGAAGAAAAAAAAATACTGAATGATGTCAAGTTTTAAGAAAAATCTAGAACATAGT
This sequence comes from Myotis brandtii, assembly GCF_000412655.1. Classification (NCBI taxonomy): domain Eukaryota; kingdom Metazoa; phylum Chordata; class Mammalia; order Chiroptera; family Vespertilionidae; genus Myotis; species Myotis brandtii. The sequence goes on from NW_005369989.1 coordinate 3,107,665, forward strand.
TGTGGACTGATAGCTTCCAAGACATGCCCATACCACATACATGTTTTGTTTCACTTACACAAGGTTTAAAAAAATGTTTTAATTAACTGCCAACATTTTAAAATGGGAAATTGTAAGTAAAGACTCAGGTTGCCTGCTTCTGTTGAAAAACAGGAAGATTGGGCCACACTGAATCAACAGCAGCTTTTCTGCAATGCCTGGTTGCAATTGCTAGAGGTGAAGAGTCGCTGCTCCCATTCACCCCAGCCCCTACCCAGCCCACTTTACTCATTTATAGTACCTGGTGATCTCAGTAAGTGTTTGGATTTGTAACTTCTCATCTAACTGTGCTGGTCCAAGTTCTCCCCAGCTCTGTGAGCAATCATGCCATGAAATATATAGAGCTTATGTCAAACACTAGTCTCAAGCAGGCATCTCCCTCCAAGCACCATTCCAGGGCAGCACAATCCTTTCACAAAGCAATTTAGCAAGGAATTAAGGACTTTGCAAAGGTCCCCATCCTTGATCCTATCATTTCAACCTGGAAACCCCATCTTAAAGAAACACTGCCTGCAGTGCTTTAAGTAAAAGTTCAACATGACTCTATTTATAATGGAAAACAGTTGGAAGCCACTAGCAAGTTTATGCTGAGGTCTTTAGGTAAACTATACTATGTATACTCTGTGGGCTCTAATGCATAGATTCAGACAAATATTAATTGAGAGTCATTCTACTAAACCACAGGACTGTACTCTGCACAAATGTTAATTCATACAAATCAAAAGATAACTGAGAGATTAACCAATGAACGCATATGCATATATGCATAGTCCATGGACAGACAATAGTACAGGGAAGGCCTGCGGAGGGAATGGGAGCAGAGTAGAAAGGGTCAATGGAGAGAAAAAAAGGGACATCAGTAATACTTTCAACAATGAAGATAAATTTAAAAGTTTAAAAAAAAGATAACTGAGGATCCCATTAAGATTAAAGGAGACCAAGGAGACACGCCTATTAAATCCAATGTGCTATCCTTGATAGAATCCAGTTTGGAAAAATATTGCTATATAAGGCATTAGTTGAAGCAAGGACAAAATAAGAACTTTTTAAAGATAATGCTATTGATCACTATTAAATACTCTAAATTTGATCATTGTGTTGTGATAACAGAAGAGCATGTGTCCAGGAGATACTCCTGAAATAATTAGGAATAAAAGCTCACCAAGTCTTTGACTCAATCTCAAATGATTAAAAATAAATGAAAGCAATATTAATAATATTGTATAAGTAAGAGAGATAGAGACACTGCAAGTGTGGCAAAATATTAACAATTGGTGGATTTGGGTGAAGGATAAATCAGTATTATACTATTCTTTCGGCTTAATGTTTTCAAATTGAAAGTTAAGAAAAAGATGCTTATCTGGAAAATGCGTATGGCATAGTGTTAAATAAGAATTTAAGCTACATAATCATAAATCCAGTGTGATCTTAACTAAGTTAGAAAAATCTCTCCAATGTAGAAAATAAGACTGGAAAGAAAATACTGAAGCTTTAACAATACCGCAACTTGGTAGGTGGACTGGACTGAGAATGCTTTTATACTTCCATTTTTTCCTATATTTCCTTCACATTTGTAATAACCATCTATCACTTTTATAATGAAAAAATGCTAAAAAAAAGAAAAACTACGTAAGTACCATAGGAAAAAAACAGTCATTGTATTCCACTTCTCCAACTTTGAGCCTAAAGCCAAAATGCAGAACAATGACAAAGGAATGGGTTCAAGCTCTCAGCCATCAAGGTATGAGAGACTGTGTTTCAGGGGCTGCCAAATGACCTTTAATCAGCACCTGTCTGCCACAGAAAAATCATAGTATTCCAGGCAAAGAATTTAATGTATAATTTAGCTTCAATATCACAGTGGGGCCTCTGGGTATATCCCCAGGTTTAAGATTTATGGCCATGCTGAGGCGTATTTCTGAATTTGGCTGATTCTTCATGAACTTGGACTTCAGGTTCACATGCTACAAAATAGCTAAACTCAACTTGCAGATCATGGGCCAAATGGGTCAGGCCTGCAAGCTTCTTTCACAGAAGGTGATGTCAGCTTCCTCTCATTCCCAGGAGGAATCCTGCTCTAAGAAACCCCAGCAATTCTTCCCCACTTCCTTTCTGCTTCTTCTAACTGAGCTTATTGTGCTGTCTCTTTTCTCTAGCTCAGGTTCTCAAAACCCACACCCTCCCCGTGACCTCTCCTAGAACAGGAGGCCACCTCACTCTTGTCTATCTGAAACAACTCAGCACCTTTATCAACCCTCTTCTCTCCTCTGGCCTTGGCAGAAAGCATCCAATAAAAGTCTTCCTTCTCTTCATTCCATTGGCTATGAGAGCTCTCTCCATCTGCCCCTCTCTCACCACACCCATTACTCTACCTTGCTGAGATCACATCTATGTCTGGAATCCCAGCCAGCTCCTCTCATCAATATGGTCTGACATGACTGCCCACCCTCCAGGCAGCCCCGGCTGAGCCAAGAGCTTCCATTCAGACCCTAAGAACTCTGTCTCGGCAAAGCCTAGTTTCCAGCTTAACTAGACCAGAGAAGCAGCGGTCAATATCGCTGCCAAGTTCCCTCCAGGAGACCAGAGGTCTTCTCATCTCCTGCTTGGGGGGACTCTAAGCCTCTGGCTGAGCAGACCATCCTAGCACTGCCTTGAAGCCCTCATCCTGTTGACCTGGCAGGAAAATGAATTTCAGTCAACCTAGAGGTTCCCCACTCCTGGGGCTATACAAAGGTACTGGGCTCCTACCTGGTACCACGGCATTGAGTTAAAAGCCTGGATGGAGTAAGACCCCCCTGAGATCAAATGCTGCCTCTGGCACTTACCAGCTTTGAGACATTCTGTAAGCTACTACCCTCCCTGTGTCTCAGTTTTCTCATCTGTACAGCGAATAACAGTATGTACCTCCTGGGGTCACTGAGAGGATGAAATGATTTTAAATATCTAAAATGCAAAGAACAGTGCCTGGCTTATAACAAGCGCTATCTAAGAGGTGTTACTACTTTTCATGGCTCTGTATTGATTATGGCCATCGTCCTGGGGCACATACCCCTGAAGAGCTAAATGTTACATCACTTCCCTGACATGTTTGGAGTTTAAGAACCCTTGGAGAAGCAGGGAGCTCCTGTGCCTGGGGTCCAGTCCTCTCGAAGACACTGTGTACCTTCCCTGATATGGTCCTGCCACCTTCTTGAGAGCCTCCAGGGAATTGGACATGCCCCTGGTCCTGGTGTCCTCTGTTGGCCTCGCTATTTCTCCAAACACCTCTCCTTTCTCCTTTCACCTCTAAGATATGTAGCCTACTCTTTTCAGTGGGCACAAAACCCAAAACATGAGACTCTTGAGGTTGTCACCCTCAAAATAATCACAAAGCCTGGTGCTCTATCAAATGGGTGAAGACAGGTGAACTAAATACTTCATGTTGCTCTCTCTGTGTCCACTTCCCAACCTCCAGATCCAGAAGCTGCCCTGCGGGGGCTGCATCAATGAGCTCCTTTGTCTCTGGGTTGGAGTAAGCCAAGAGGACACAGGGGTAAAGGTCAGCAGGAGGTCAGAGGGCAGGAGAAAGGAGAAATTGGAGTGTTTATTCCCCTGGCTCTTCCCAGCCCCATTGCAACAGTTGGCTCCATTTTTCAACAGAAGGTCATAGCCGGGGGCGGGGGAGGTGGGGCGGGAAGGGACCTCCCCTGCAGCCACAGTTCATTCCTAAGGACAGTTATGCTATTACTTATAAGAGGTTTTTTAAACTGTCTATAACCATTGTATTCTACATGCCTTGAATGCCACATACAGCCCAGAGCTGTAAGATCCTAGCTAAGCTTTTGCTTTACAGATCCAAAGCCCACAAAGATGGTCATCTGGCCCATAGGACCAGCCACTCTGTCAGCAGCACCAAGCTCGGTAAAGAGAAGCATCTTCTGATCAACACAGTAGTTCAAAGCCTTGATATTCACCTAGGAATTCACCTGCAGAGCTTTAAAAAAGTATGCACCCAAGTCCTACACCTTGGGATTCTGATTTAATTGTTTTGGGATGTGCCTTTGGCTTTTTTTTTAATTTAGAAAAAAAATTATAGTGAACATCTAGGGGGTCTGCAACCTGTTGTTTATATATTTTAAACAAACTGCAAAGGCTGAGCTTTTTTTATTTATTGATTTCAGAGAGGCAGGGAAATGGAAAGAGAGAGAGAGAGAGAGAGAGAGAGAGAGAGAGAGAGAAACATCAATGATGAGAGAGAATCATGAATCGGCTGCCTCCTGCATGTCTCGCCACCGAGGATCGAGCCCACAACCTGAGCATGTGAACTCGATGCTCAACCACTGAGCCACGCCGGCCATGCTGCAACCTATTGTTTAAATACAATTCTTTCTCCTTTTAAGACAGATAATTTTAAATACCAACATTATGTCTATGTGAAACATTACGTAATGGTTTCCTAATTGTTTTAAATGCAGTAGCCAGAACTGTCTTTAGCAAGACTTGCTGTCACAGTTGGATGCACACTGGTATCACCTGGAGAGTTTAAAAATATTCTGATGTCTGGACCCCCAGAGATTGTGATTTACTTGGACCAGGTGACAGCCTGGACATTTGGACTTTTATAAGCTCCACTTCTCTAGAGATTTTTAGAAAGTCTCAGTTCCTAGTAAAAGACTGAGAAATTCTGGCCAACCAGAGCTTGTCCTAAGGAGCCCACAAGAACAGATGGCATTAGATGAACCCCAGGCCTCACTGGGCTGCTGACGTTGCCCCCATATTTGCTCAGCCACCACTTCGTTTTTTCGAAAGAGCATCCTTGAGCTCTCTCTGGTCCGCTGCATACCAATGTCCACCTGGCTACCCGCTTAATGCCAGGAGCTGCTCCTTACAGTGACCTCATGTGTATTTCCCCTGCTCTCTAATGTCCAGCCACAAAATGGAAAACTCATCACATCCAAGTTGAAAGGGTTGTCAGAAAACAAATGGTTGCTGCTGTCTGGATGCATCAGCAGCAGTCAGCACAGGTCCATGGGGAGTGTGGATGCCTGAGCATTGCTCCAAGGCTGTCAGAACACTCAGCAACTGTCACTGCTGTAGAAGAACTGCCACCTGATCACTGAGCTGTGCTGTCCCCCTCCCTGGTACTCTCAAGGTTCCGCGGGAAGTTGCTTCTCACAGCCCAAGTCCCTGGTCTTTAGCATTAGTGTTACCTTCTTTGCTTAATTAAGCAGCCTCATTACCAGGATAATACCATTCAGCCATGGGGAGGATTTAATGGATGTCCAAATTCAAATGCCAAGTTCCACTGATTTCTGTAAATCCAATTTCTGTCATCTTATATTACTGCTTCTCGGCTGATGGCACACCCACAATTCTTCTCACCTTTTTTTTTCTTTAGTACCTATTTGTTCTCCTTTAGAAGGTTAAGAGTTTCTCAAAGAATGCTCCCAAAATATGCATTGTATTTCTAGGGGTAGATTCACAGAAATGAAATTTTAGGGTCAAAGGATTATTTTTTTTAAATAGGTATTGCCAGAATGCATGTTAAGGGAATGTAATACTCCATTTCGTGTCATGAAAGCACTGGTGGGAATTTTTACCCATATTCTTACTATTAATCACTGTTATCACTCCTTTAGTCATTTTCTCAGTCTGGTGGGTGTGAAAGGATATCTCTGTGTAACTTTTATTTCCCTAATACTAGTTTAATTTGAGAATATTATTTCATATTTGTCAGTCATTTTAGTTATGTACTTTATTAATTATTTATGCATAGTTTTGGATTTTATTCTAAAGACTTTTATTGTCAGTTTATAAGAACTCTTTGTAAGAACTGCCATCTTCATTGCCGTCCCCCCTCCCCCAGATCTATCTTTTTAATTTAATTTGTTTATGGACCCTTCATTCTTGACCTGATTTCTACCCCAAAGCATCAAGTACTGGCCAAAATGTGTAGGGGCTATTGTAACTAAATAAATTAAAGTCAAATGAATGACTGGACAATTCACTCTTAGCAGCTTGAAGATATAACGGGTAAAGAAATCACAGAGAAACTAAGGCCATTCTTCCTGGAGAAGAAACTCTTGGATAGGTGGTTAACAGGTAGAGAGAAATAAAAATCTCAAATATCCAAATAACTGTCATGTGGAAGAAGAATTATATTAACTTTAAATGGTCACAAGTGATAGAACTACATCAAAGGAGAATAATAAGTAGGCAGATTTGGGTTTGATATAAGGAAGAAATGTCCTAATGATGATGGAGGGCCCCAGAATTAAGTGGTTGCTTATGACTTAGAGTGTTCCCATGGAATTTCTGGAAATGGTCAACATAAGGATGGAGAACTCCTAAGAGAAGATATCATATAAAAGTTTCTATCAGTCAGAAAAAAAACAAACCAGTTGAGGTATTTCAAAGAAAATAGGGTTTAATACAGATAATTTGGTGATCCCAAAACTGTAAGAAGGCCTGTAGAAATTTAAGGAAGGAAGCAGGCATTAGTTTAAATCCATGTTGTTCAATGGTCAACTGAATATAGTTCACAGACTTCTAACCCTTGAAGTACAGAAGAGAGTTAGAAGAACAAACAGCATCTAGTGCAGGGTTCATGAATCTGTTTTGGGTAAAGATAGAGGGGTGTACTTGATGCTACGTGATCTCCTTAAAATTTATAAAAGTGAGATTCCATAGCACTCTGCTCATGCCTTTCTTCCAAAATTGCTTTTAAAAGACTGTTTTGTAATATCAACCATCATGACACTCTTGAGTCTTCTCTACTCTATCTTTGCAGAATATGAGCAACATTCTAAATACAGTGAAAACCCACTTACTTCATTGCTCTTATACATTCTGTGCAAATTGTACTTAAGTAGATGTCATTTCGCTAAAGGTGGCCATCTGTGTGACTGCTAAAAATGCAAGCCTATTATTCAATTCAATTAGCATGTATTGAGGAGCGCCTTCTATGAGCTATTAGAGTATTTTTAAAGCCGAAGAGACCCAGGTGATCACTGGTGGTGCAGGCACAACCATGCACTGCAATGCTTCTCCTACACAGGCCCAGAATCACCACAGTGGCCTATGGACAGCAGGGAAATGAGGAACAGTGGCCTTCCTATTTGGGTCAATTACATCATGATAAGTGGGTAGGTCTCCCTCCTCCACCCCATTTACATATCTAATTTCAGGACCAATTCTACAAGGTCACATAATAAAGACTAAGAATAGATTCGATTGAAGAAAGGTAAACTCACAAAGGTAGGTCAGCAACACAGACATTCATACGGTACTCATCTTTCATCAGTCCACTGAAAGGCATTTCAGGGCCAGTGGGGCAGTCAGGAAGTGGCACCTCTCAGACCTCACCTCAAGTGAGATCTGCCATGCAGAGTGCAGTTAGCTGACAGCTTCCTCTTATAGGACCTCTGGGATCTACAGGGAGGCCACGCTCTCCTCGAGCAGCTCTCAGCCAATGACTGAGCATCATACAGTTACTAGGGTCTGGCAATCTTTCCCAGTGTGGAACTCCTCGAGGGACAAACTTTGTGCTGGCCCTCTGCATCGGACTGGCCAAAACTATCTCAGGGCTGCACTGGGGACCTGAGAGCAGTGCTCTTTGTCCACATATGTGAGAGATTCCCTGGGGTTCCTGCCTATGAATGAAATTGCTGGATTCAAAGGACTTTCTTCACATGCCTTCTAAAGAAGTGACATCACATGTTGCCTCATTAATTCGAGCATCACAATTTCAAACTGGTAGTCTATCTCACAGTTTATTTGAGCCAAATTATAAAGGACTTTATAGTTTCTAAAGCAAGATGTCCCTTTAAAAACCAACCTGCCACCACCATTCAGATATTGTAAATATGACAAACTAAAGATCATTCATCAAGCACATAAATCAAAGACAATTGAACTTGTGTTGAGTTTGAAAGATGTGGCCAGACTCCTGTTAAAAGAAGATAGCGTCCTAAAAGCAGCCAAATCCCCAATAATAATGAAACTTCATTCTTCTGTGAAGAAGATTATAAGAACTACAAAGCTAATCCCATTTCATCCTGATGTAAACCTCATGGGGTTTTCCTCTTTGTAGACCTATATTAAGCTCTTTATTCCACTTGTACTCACTACAATGCACCTGTCTGAGCTTCTTCCTCCCAAATCGGCCTGTCTTCCTCCTGTCTTGACCCACGTGTCAGACCCACACTGTAGTCTGAAGTCTTTCCCTCCTGATTTCCTGGCCTCTTATCTTTCATGGACATTATCCCTTGTACATTTCTTGCAATTGTAATGGGGTCTTTGTGAGTGGTTTCTGGATGGCCTAAACAAATACAGCCATGGCATCTGCTAAGTACAATGTGTGCTTTGTTCCAGAGGAAGCAGCTCTTCCCTCCTCTTGGCTGTCCATTTTCACACAGCTGGAGTCGGGGGAAGGAAGATAAAGTGCGCTTATTGCCAAGTAGTCTGGATTTGGGGTGCCAAATATATGAGCTGTCTGAGAAAGCTGGCTGCTCTGATTCTGAGGGAACTTTGTCTCCTGAGACATTGGAAGGCCCAGGTCCTATGGGAAGCCATTCTTAGATGTACCTTCTTCCACTAAGTGAGAGGAATTCTGGTCCCAGGTGGCTCGTTGCCCAGGTAACCCAGGGTAACTCCCAGGGTGATTTGGAGATAGTTTGGCTCACTATACAGTGCACAAATGGCATTGCTCATTTTCTTCATACATCATGGTGGTCCTTTGGAACAAGAGTTAATTAGGCAATACTGGATTCTATAGCTCCCAATTCCTAATTTGGAACAGAATTATACATGCATTTCCTGCTCTTAAAAACTTTCAAGTTTTGAGTGCATGATCTAAAAAAAACAAAAACAAAAAGAACCCCTGATTTCTCAAGTTAAGAGTTGTATATATATTTGGACCTTTTTTTCTTGAAAGGAACCTCATTAGTCTTAAATTTTATAAAATGAGATTAACTCTTTGATGTGTATAAATTTATGTTACTGACCTCATTTTAGGCTAATAACTGCAACATTTATAACATGCTTACTAGCACATGATATAAATTAATTCATTTATTATAACAATGACATAAGCAGGATTTTTTAAATACTGCCATTCTGTGGATGAGGAAACGGAGGCAGGGAGATTAAGTAACCTTCCGAAGGCCACACAGTAAGTCCATTGCACAGGCAGGATCCAATCTGATCCCTGAGATTCCAGGCTCTTCACCCCCAAAAGCTACCACCCCTTTCACCTGCTCTATGAAGCAAGGAGTCTATGTATACAGAACATATGTATGCTTAATACAAATCCCCCAAACTAAACATTCCTCAAAAAAAATTGCTTCATTCTTCTGAACCCTTAGCCTGAGTGATGCTCTTGGTTGTCTTTAAGCATAATTTCCACTTAATAAATGTCCTCTTTTTGTTAAAGGAATTTCATTAATTTGAGTGTCTCTTAGGCCTGACAGAAATAATTATTGCATTCAGGAAATTGAAGGGACATGAGTTATAACTTTGAAGGCAAATAGAGCAGGGGGGGAAAAAACAGGAAAGGCAGAGAGACATAAGTGCAAAAGGAGGTGGGGGAAGGAGATGCGGAATTGAAGAGTCCTGGTCCACACAGGGGTCTCAGTTCCTGCCCTCCCTCCCATTGTCAGACAATTACCAGAAGGCTGGGGGGCGGGGGAGGTTGCTAAACTGACAATAAGGAGGTCCCACAGGGAACTGCAGATTTTCCTGAGGATAGCCCCAGCAAGGAGAAATGAATGAGGGGCAGCAGCCACTGCAGATGGAGGTGAAATGAAGGAATGTGTCCTGCATTTTTTTAACTTGTGGCTCCCGGAAACCTCCCTTTGCTCTGGTTATTCCTGGGGAGCACTTAGGAAGAGCAGATGAAAAGCATCCTTCAAACAAGCGCAGGAAGGAAGCCTCGTGGCAGGAGTTCAGAGGCCCTGAGTCATCGTTCTCAGGCCCCTGTGGAGGACAGGTGGGTTCCTCAGAAGCAGAGCCCTCCTGCTTACTCACTTGGTGACTTTCTGTGAGACTATCTCCTGACGCTGGCCTCTCTCGCTGGAGAAGATCCTTTCCCTCGTTCAGGCCACAAGGGCCAGACTAATTTTTGCCCCCATCATTTGAAGCAACTATTAGTTCTATCCTGGCTTTCTGCCTAACGGCCCTCCCTGGCACCCGCAATACCTTAATGCTACATGTCATGACTTGGCTCAGCAGCCACAACTGAAAATTTAAAGATGGAAATGTCATGGCCTCCTAGCTGGCCTCCTCATATTTCCTTCCCTCCCCTCCCATCCATTATTGGTCCAGCAAGCCTGAGTGTCTTTTTATAAACATAAATAACATTATATCACCCACTATCCTTGCTGAAAATCCTCTTAGATACAGAGCAAAATAATCCGCATGGCCCATAAGGATGTGCAAGGAAAGATCCTTGCCTATCTCTTCACTTTCATTGCTGAATAGTCGCCCCTTGATCTCTATTTTCCTGCCACATCTACCTCTCTGTTTCCCTAAGGCCTCATGCTGCTTCTACCCCAGGACCTTTGCACATGCCTGTTGTTAGTCTAAAACTGTATCCCCTCACAAGTAAATTCTTATTTATCTTTTAAGTCTCTAAGCTGGATAGTCTCCATTTCTCCTCCAGATCCACTCTCCACCTCCACCTCCCTATTCTATACTCCAGGGGACTAAGCTATATGGACTACATTAATGATCTCTTTTGTCTTCTGGCCTCTGGGAGAATATTGAAGGGAGAGAAGAGAGTGAAGTCAGGGCATTTATTTTCCTCCATCACTGTCTGCATAAGGTCAACTCTTTGCAACTATCAAGGATGCAGTACTGGTCTACTATTGCTGTGTAACAACCAAAACTCTCAGTGGCATACAACAATAAGTATCCATTTCTCAAGTATTTTTAGGTTATTTGTTGTGGGGGTGGGGCACTGCTGACCTAGGCTTTTGTAATAATCATGTTTGATATCCTGGAATTAATGATTTGGCATCTTGAAAACATGGGTCAAACTAATAGCTAAAGTTGCTTACATTCATTCCATCCCTGTGATTTTGCAGTTGTGCATCATATTATAAACCCTCTAAACACAAACTCCATCTGTGTTTTGCAACCTGCCCAAAAGGAGGTCCTCACTAACAGCTTCCCCCCACTATAGGAATGAAGGCTCTCACCTCATTCCTTCGCTTCCTGACTGCCCCTTGTGCTTCCCCACGTGGCTTTGTGTGCCATGGCATGTCAACTCTTCTTTTAATGGCATTTACCTCTCCCTGCTGCCACTCAGACATACCTATAAATTAAATCCCAGGTGTACTTCTCAATTGTTTGGCCATTTAAAGAGTCCAACAACTTTAAAACTTGAATCACATAATCAATTTAAGAAAAAAAAAAAAAGGAGATAGAATTGTGGAGGAAGGGCAGCTGCAATGAAACTCCTTTGTCCCAGCCCTCTTCCCAGCATCTTGGGTTTTCTTGTCTGGCACTAAGAGGGACCATGGTGCAGGAGGGGAAGTGGGAAGACATTAGGTCAGTGTGGCTGAGATGAGCATAGGTCGTTCCTACCTGAAGCCTCTCAGAAGGGTTCAGTGCTGAAAGTGAAGCCATCCTACATCTCTTCTCTTGCCTAATCCTTCTCCTCCAAATCCAAAATCTGACCTTAACTGGTTTGGCTTAGTGGATGGAGCATCGGCCTGCAGACTGAAGGATCCGGGGTTCGATTCCGGTCAAGGCCACAAGCCCGGATTGCTGGCTTGATTCCCAGTGGGGGTCTTGCAGTAGGCAACTGATCAGTTATTCTCTCTCATCAGTGATGTTTCTCTCTCTCTCTCTCCCTCTCCCTTCCTCTCTGAAATCAATTAAAAAATATTTTTTTAAATCCAAAATCTGGATATTACCTGCAGAGCCTCTCCATTTGGATGTTTTATAGAAACCTAGACAAATATAAAGCTAAATCCCGTGGTTTTCCTTTATCTGTGACCTTCATTCGGATTATCCATTTTTGTCACTCTCTAACATTGCAGTTACAAAATCTAGAAACCACTGTATCTTTTCTTTTTTTCTTACCTGTTCAAAGTCCCTTTCATATTGCCAATGCCCAATAGCCTCTTGCTCCTAGGGTAGTCTTACTTGGCCAACATTCCTTGTTGATGAATAGCAGAAAAACAGTCCAGCCACACTCCTGGTAAACTCATAGCCTCTTGTTACATCGAAAGGAGAGGTGCTGTGGCTGCCTTCTCTCCCCACCATGCAAACTCGAATCCTCTTTTCCACCTCCTGAAAAAGACAAAGGACAGCAAAATCAGCAAATGTGCACCAGACAGACATCCCACTGCACATCACTGTAATGGAGCACCCTGTGAGCGAGAGGACACACAGCACTCCCTGCTGGGCAGTGACTCACGATGACTCGTCCATAATTCTCTCTCCCTGCCCCAGTCTCCTGCTTAGATAGAATGAGTGAGAAAACATGGGTGGAAAGGGTGGCTGGGGATATGGTGCAGGGCAGAAAAACAATTAGGTAGGTTGTCATTTAAAATTTTACTTTGAAAATTTGCCTACAGTAAAACTCCCTTTTTCGGACAATAAGTACTTCTGTGAGTTTTGATAAATACTGAGAGTTGCATAACCATCACCGCAGTCAAGGTACAGAACAGCTTCATCACCTGTACCTACTCCCCTTTCTACTCAATCCCTCCCCTCACTGAAACCCTGGCAACTACTAATTTGTTCTCTGAAGCTGTAGTTTGATCTATTCTAGAACAGCAAATAAATGAGATTGTATGTGGCCTTTATTAGGCTTCTTACATTAAGCTTAATACAGCAGGTCCTTGAATAACGCTGTTTCGTTCAAAGCCATTTTGTCACAATACTGATGGGATGACACGGGAACTTAACTTTTGTTTACAGCAGTTAGCCTGCGGTAAAATTGTTTCCATGATAAGTTATTATGCCACAGTTCCAAGATCCTAGTGATGACACAATGTTAACTGAGGACTTACTGTACATTTAAGATTCATCCACCTAGCCGGTTTGGCTCAGTGGATAGAGTGTTGGGCTGAGGGCTGAAGGGTCCCAGGTTCAATTCCAGTCAAGGGCACATGCCTGGGTTTGTGGGCTCGGTCCAAGGTGCAGGAGAGGCAGCCAATCAATGATTCTCTCTCATCATTGATGTTTCTATCTCTCTCTTCCTCTCCCTTCTTTTCTGAAATAAATAAAAATATATTTTTTTAAAAAAGATTAATCCACCTTGTTGCTTGTATCAATTGTGCGTTCCTTTTTATTGCTGGGTAGTACTCCACTGTATCATTTTTTAAAAATTTTTCTCTGTTATCTAAATTTGATAATTTGTATTGATATATCTTTTTTTAATATGGCATATTAATGTTAGAGAGGGGGAAGAGAGAAACATCGATTGGTTGCTTCCTGCACGCACCCCAACTGAGAACTGAACCCACAACCTGGGCATGTGCCCTGACCAGGAAACAAATCGGCAATCTTTTGGTGCATGGTACGACACTCAACCAACTGAGCCACACCAGCCAGGGCTGTATTAATATATCTTTAAGTTCACTGTCTCTTTCTTGTCATCTCCACTCTTATTAATCTCATCAAGCCAATTTTTTATTTAAAATATTTTCTCAACTTTATATCTGGCTCTTTTCTAGGTTCCTATTTGTGCAGAGATCTTTTACTTTCCATTCATTGCAGAAGTGTTGTCTTTACCTCATTAAGCATGGCTATAATAAGCCTTAAAGTATGACTGATAATTCTAACTTCTGGATTTCATATTTGACATTCATTTTATTTATCTTTAAAATTTGGCAAATCTTTCTGGCTCTTTTTTGTTGAATAATCTTGGACTGGCTTGAGTCTGGAGATTTTGAATATTATGTTGTGAGACTATAGGCCTTACTAATATTTTTAGGAGCTTGTTGGGGGGAGAGTATTACTGTTGTTATAACAGGCAATCAATTCAATTAGGTTCAGTCTGCATGTTCATCCTCATCTTCTGTGGATGCTGGTTTCAATATCAGCTGAGTTTTCAAAGCCTTCATTGTATTGCTTGGGTCTGACTCACTCATGTAGCACTCAGGCTTAATCAGGGACTGGGAAAGGGATTTATATGTTTTTCAGGTCTCCCATCCTTTTCTATTTGAGGGCAAGGGGGTCTGTTTCATTCATGTATTTCTTAAAGCTGAACCTAAGACTAATGTCAGTCCATATACAGAATTAGGCTATTGCCTTCGCCAACACTTTCCTGGTGGGAGTTTCCCATATTCTTTGTCTCCAATGGGCCCCTTTGGGGCCTGGAAAACCTGGTTAATCTTCTTACATCCCATAATGTATAAATAACTGTATACCAAAAAAGCAAATATTTCTAGTGGCTTCTATGGGTACTATGGGATACTGCCCTAAGCAATGATGAGCTTTTGCTTAATGGCAGAGCGCTTGCTAAAAAAGTTGAAAAGTAACCATCTTTGTAACATTAAGTCCAATAGTACTAAAAGGTCAATGGATTTTCTCCAGAGTTCCTAGGTACCAGAAAACTTCCTAGAAATGAATATTTGTATCAATGACCTAACACAGACATCTATTCAATGTAAAAGGAAAGGAAGAAAATTCAAGGTTACAGTGTTAAGCACTTTTTAAAAAAGAATAAAAGCCCTGCCACTGTGGCTCAGTGGTTGAACATAGACCTCTGAACCATGAGGTCACGGTTTGATTCCTGGTCAGGGTACATGAGCAGGTTTCAAGCTCGATCCCCAGTAGAGAGCATGCAGAGGCAGTCAATCAATGGTTTTCTCTCATCATTGATATTTCTATCTCTCTCTCGCTCTCCCTTTCTGAAATCAATAAAAACATCATATTTTTTAAAAATACAATATGTAAAAAATAAAAACCAGTAGTTAATTAAGAAGACAAAACAATACAGAAAATTTGTGTTCACATATGTTCTTTGGAGTAGTTTTATATTAGGGGAAAAATAGAAACAACCTCAGAGTTTAATTATAGGGAAATATTTAAGTTAATACTGACATATCCATTCAAAAGGTTAATATGTAGCTAATAAGAAATGTTTAAAAGAGGTTTTATTGACATAGCAAAGTCTATATTTTCTTATATATAGTGAAAAAGATACATATATGTGTGTATGTATATATAATTAATACATTTTCCATATATACATATATAATATACATTTGTGTGTGTGTTTGTCACCAGCTTGCTTTACAAAACTAATTCTGTGAAATAATTGGCAGCGTAGAGATATTTTAAGGGCTTTAATGAATCAGCTATATAGCTGAACTTGTCCATTCTGTTGTGATATCATAAAACACAAAAGTTAAGTGTAGGTAGCCAAAGAAAGATTATGAAATGAGTCACTTAAGCTCTTAGTGAATCACTAAGCTTGACTATAATGGAATAAATAACAACATAGAATCAATGAAATCGCCTAGAGTGAGCAATGTCTATGAGTTCACATTAGCCAATGGCTCTGAGAGCTCAGGAAAACAGATGGTATGGCTGGGTAATTCCATTTTATATCATCAGGGAAAGCAATTTAACTGTGTACCCAATTAGCATTGAGCATGTTGCTTGAACCCAACCCAGAAATTCATAGTGAAATTTGGGCACGGGAGAGATATCCCCTTTCCTGTCCTCACTGTAAAATGAAAAATGAGAGGAAGAATGGGGAGATAAATACATACAATAAAAAGGTAGTACCAAAATCAGGTTGGTAAATGTCCACCAGGAGGTGAGTGGCTAAACAAGTGGTAATATATTCATAGAATCGATTACTTCTTAGCAATAACAAGGACAAACTATTGATATACACAACAGCATGGGTGGATATCAAACACATTATGATGAGCAGAAGAAGCCAGACACAAAATAGTAGGTGGAGTATGATCCCCAAATTAATTTATGACAACAGGAAGCAGATCACTGGTTTCCTGGGATGGAGGGCTGGCGGGGCAGGAAAGGGTGACTGCAAAGGATCACAAGAACACTCTCTGGTTTGATGTTCTATGTTTTGACTGCGGAGGTGGTTATGTCAGTTGTAAAGGAGGCACAGTTTCACCCCTACCTTCCTAGAGGCAAAATTGGCTGGACCTGACAATTAACCTGATGTGAGACAGATTAACAAGAGAAAAGTACACACACTGATATATGTTTCACATGACACAGAGCCCTCATAAAAAGGAAGACTCCCAAAATGGCAGAACCTACAGGCTTTTACAGCAGGTTGAACAATGAGAGGCAATCGTGGAAAAGCAACTAAACAGTGCGGGGAGGCTAGGGGAAGATAAAAATATTTTTAACATGGACCTACGTCTCAACTTCTCAACCTTGATTACAGGCTTTTACAGTAGGTTGAACAACGAGAGGCAATCGTGGAAAAGTAACTAAACAGTGTGGGGAGGCTAGGGGAAGATAAAAATATTTTAACATGGACCTACGTCTCAACTTCTCAACCTTGATGATAAGAATGTTACTTTTCTTTTGGTACAGGAAACACATTTTCACATGGAAATTTCAGCTCCTGCCTTTAAGGGAAAGAAAGATGATCAGAGTGTTTCCTGTATGTACATTTGTTAACATTCGTTAATTGCCCGTTTAAAATATGTGCATTTTATTCTATGTAAACTAGTACCTCATTAAAACTTATTAGAAATTTAAAAAAAAGGCTGGTAGCACAAAAACCAAGGAAAGTTTTCCCATGTTAAAGAGTTCTGTTAAAGGGCCTTTTGTTACCAAGCCTTTCCCTGTCATGAGAAGGTCTGAGTGGAGTTGCCTAAGGAGGTGTTTTCAATCCTAACTGCACATCAAGACAACCCGGCTATCGTTTTGAAATTCTGATGTAAGTACAGACGGGGCAGGGGCCTTTTTCAAGGCTCCCAAGGCGATTCCATTGTGTGGCCAGGGCAGGCGACCACTGAAGCCCTTTGATTCCCCTTCTCCTGCCCAGGGCTCCTCTAGCACAGATGTCCACCCTGTGGCTGAGCCTCTTACTCTCCAGGTATCATCCCAAGTGTCTCCTAAGGTCAGGGAGGTCCCCGAGCCCAAACCATGCAGGGTTAGATGAGGCAGTGGCCTGGACGATGCTATACCAGTGAAGGTTCTGAGAGGAAAAACAAATCACTCTACATGTTCACCTGGGCACATAATAGTCACTAAATTAAATAGCTGGACACAAGTGGTCCTGAAAAACATAGATGAGTCATTCCAAGCCCATTGCTTGAAGGCCAGTAGTATGTTCATCCTTCCATGGAAGGATTAGGTAGGACTGGGTCCAGGGAAATCATATATTTTATCTCCTCAAAATGAGGGAGGTGAAGAGGGAAATATATCAGGACAAAGAATTTGATACAAAGATGCGAAACTCATTGTCTTTTACTGGCCCTCTAAAAATGGAGGAAGGAGCTGTTAAATACTGAGAACTGCTAGTCGCCAAGCACTTTATAGACATTATCTCATTCAGTTCTCACCACCCTTATTGCATCTCGTGTACCAAGGGTACGATTTTTCCCATTTGGTGATGCGGCTCCTGAGGCTCAGAGAAGTCATTTACGTTACTCAAGGTCTCACAGTAAGTGGCAGAAACCTGCCTTGAGAATCCACTTTCGCTAAAACCTATGTGTTCTCTTTCTACCGTACCATTCTTCCTCCTACTATCTTGAAATTGATAATAATGACGATAGCAGTAATGGTAATACGAAGAGTTTTATGTGTTAGAATCAGATCTAAGATTATATATATCTGTGTCTGTATCTTTATCTAGACCTATACTTATACCTAGATACAGATTTTAAAAGGCCATTTAATCTTCAGGACAACTCTAAGAGGCAGATACTATTATTATTCTATTGAATATGATACAACTAAAGTACAAAGAGGTTACATATTATTTTAAGGGCACACAGCTACAAGATAGAAGTTATTTGATGATAAACCTCTCCTTTAAAAAATCACTCTAACAATGCCAGCCAGAAAGAGAAAAGATAAGAGAATTCCGTTAACCTTGCTTCCGACGTCAATATTTAATTCAACTATGGGTTTAAAATACTGCCTCTTTCCTTCAAACTCTGCCAATTTGTAATAGTCCATTTTGACTTCAGCAATTTTAGTATATGGGAAAGGGCTGGTTATTGCAAACTCTGATTTGCAAGATCATGAACCATCATTTTGAAAACCATAGATTAGCAAGATGGAAAAATACTTCTGACAGCTTCTGCGGCAAGAAAAGCAATGCACTGTGTCTGACATGGGGGGGAAAGGGCTGAAGAAAATAGTGCTTAGAGCAAGGATTGTCAGCTGGGATTGACTGTGGAAATAAACGGGGTCTGCCTCCTTCATCAGATTCACTCCAAGCAGCAGCCCACATGCCAGGGCTGCGCATTTCCCTGGCATATGCGAGTTCTTACCTCGCTGAGCCCTGAGGGGCAAATGCAAGCGTGGAAATGTGAACTGGGTCCCACCCTACCTCATACATCATCAGCACAAATGTCGGCTGAGTTTGCACTGAGGAACCTTTATTCCTAAGAATGCAGTGAGAACGGGAAGAAACCACAGAATCCATCATACTAACAGCATTTTCATGTGAATGTATTTATGTACATATTCTCATGGCGGTGTTAAATATAAGCAGGAAGTATTCCCATATGAAAGAGAGATGAAAACTAATGAGGTTTACGGATTTAAACTTTTGTTGGTTATAACAAACCATTTGCACCACATTTAAAAGTCACCCACATTCATTCAGTTGTTATTCACACACTTACAAATCCAAATCCAGACCCATCTCCTCCCTGCCCTGTTTCCTGGTCACCACTCCAGGCTTGGCTGGGGGTCTTCAGGAGGAGAACTCTTGGGGGGTCTCCAGCATGACTTCCCCCCCCTCGCCCTGTCACCTAGCAGTGCCAGCAGGCAGGAACAGCCAGTGTCATCCTCTCCATGCACAGCCAGTCCCAGAGCCCCAGCTGTCACATCACCAGGGGATTCTGCACTTCCTGGATTCTACTTTTCTAGGTGGAATTGGTTTATAGAGTGTATTCTCATCAGAATACAGACCCCAAAATGTTCGGTGTTTCCCATCGCTGCTCTGACCCCCACTTTTCTGTTGCTCATCTCTGCTGTGATCCTTACTTTTCTGTCTCTTAACATTGTGGAAAGATTCCAAAACTATTTAGACCAGGGGTGGGCAAACTTTTTGACTCGAGGGCCACAATGGGTTCTTAAACTGGACCGGAGGGCCGGAACAAAAGCATGGATGGAGTGTTTGTGTGAACTAATATAAATTCAAAGTAAACATCATTACATAAAAGGGTACGGGTTTTTTTTTTTTTTTTTTAGTTTTATCCATTTCAAACGGGCCGTATCCAGCCCGCGGGCCGTAGTTTGCCCACGGCTGGACTAGTCCCTCCCGCTCTCAGGCCTCACTTTCCTCACCTGTGAAACCTTCAGGGTTTGGGAGGCAATGGTTCTGGGCCCAGGCTTAAGTTAAGTCACATAGGTCATCTCAACGCAGTGTAACAGGAGCTCTGAAGGAGGGTGCCCACAGGTGACAAACAGCTCACCTGTCTGGGGCAGCAGGGAAGGCTTCCTGGAAGAGGTGACCATTGGGATCCAGCCTCCCAACCTTCCACTCAACAGATGCCTTTCATGCCCTGTGCCAGGCCTGGTGCTGGATTCTAGGGATTGGAGGTGAATAGGCCACAGATCCTGCCCTTGAGGGGCCCACATTCCAGGAGGACACACAGGGAAACAAATGTAGAGTGACCAGGCCAAAGTGGAGGTGTGAATGGGTCTGGGGAGGTGTGAATGGGCCTGGGAGATATGAATTGGTCTGGGGAGGTATGAATGGGTCTGGGAGGTGTGAATGGGTCTGGTGTGGTTATCTGTAAAACACAGGGGCTGCCCTGGACACCTATTCATGTTCCTTCCAACTCTGCACATCCACGGATTTACCTCGAGCTACTGCAAATGCTGTCAGGATGCTCACCATCAGGAAGACACTGATTCATCCTCAGCCTTGCTCACAGCCGTTCCCACCAGTCTGAGGCACCTCAGTCAGAATGCAAGCCTCCTGCCAAGCTGACTGCACGGGGCCCCACACTGCTCCCCGGACACAAGTGGCTGCACACGGAGAGGCTCAGTGATCCCCGTCATAAGCACGGTGGGTTCCTCACAGAACCGTAAGGTTCCTCCCTACCCCACAGTTTTCCAAAGTGAGGGTCCAGCTCCATCCCCACCCCTGGTGCATGGAGGGCACCTTTCTCCTGGGAAATTTCATGACCTGAATTTAGGTAGAAAGACAGAGGTCAGAGTCCCCTTCTTTCATCTGCTATTGCTCAAGTGCCTTCAGTTTAAAATCATCAATATTCCAAAGTGGCATGTTTTGGGGTGGCATGATCTGATCCCCTTCAGTTCACATAGAGCTTCGGGAATCTTCCACCACCCACGTACACAGACAATCACATCCACAGTTATGAGTATTCATGCCTAACGAGGTTTGGTTTGTTCAACTCCAATGGACCATACAGAAACCTGATTAACCGAGAGCTCTCTGACAACAGGCCCCAAGGAAGGCCCAAAAGTGAGAGTTTGGCCACCACCACCATCCAGTAGACAGAGTGGGCTGGGGCCCCTGGCAGCAGCCAGTAGAGCTGCTGGTCTGCAGCATGGACCACACGCTTTGGCCTGAATGCCTCAAATTCAGACCTGCTGGGACCAAATATCTCTCTGCACATTTTCCTCCCGCTGGTCCCCACAGTGGACTCTTCCTGTGCTCCAGCCAGATCCCCTGGGTCCCTCTGACTGTTTCCGGTTGTCCCTCTAGTCTGGCAGCTTCTGTTTTGGCTTTGAAAGGTCTGCATATGTGACCGTTTTGCCCACACAGAAATAGAGCACAAATGCCAGTCCTCACCCCCAGCTATGAGACCTCTGACCAATGACTATGGGTGAGGAGGTCGAAAGTCCAGCTCTCTCTCCCCCTAGAGGGACACCTCTGAGGTGTCATTCACAGCCCGAGGTCCCCTGGGCTTTGAGACTGAAGATGCCCACCCTGGGTCTTCACCATGACTGCCACCTGCCGTGCTTTCCCCCCTTCTTTCCCTTTCCCCTCCCACCGCCTTCCTCCTGGGATTTCCTTAACAAATCACACGCATGTGAATTCTCATCTCAGGGTGTGCTTCTGCAGAAGGCGCCCAACTAAGACAATCCCTTCTGACCAGGGACAGAAAGACGCAGCAGGGCAAACACGCTGGGGAAAGCCATTGGCCCTTCTCACACATTTCTATCACGAGTCTCCATTCTTGTGCTCCAGCTCCCTCCCACTGGGGTTAAATTAAACCACTCAGAATAAAAGCCCTAAAGCCCAACTAAGACAATCCCTTCTGACCAGGGACAGAATGACGCAGCAGGGCAAACACGCGGGGGAAAGCCATTGGCTCTTCTCACATATTTCTACCACGAGTCTCCATTCTTGTGCTCTAGCTGGGGTTAAATTAAACCACTCAGAATAAAAGCCCTAAAAAATAAACTAAAAGGCGTCCTCTTTTCTTTGGAACATTTATATGGATAGATTTTCTTTTTGAAAGGAAAGGGAATTCTAATACACTTACAGAAACTATAATAATTAGCTCTAAGAGGAAAATGAAGAGTTTCAAAGTCATGGTTTTGGCAGAAAGAACTGAAACACTAGAAATGAACATTAACATTGTAATTTTCTAGAGTAGTTAGATAACTGTGTGAGTGTGTCGGGAGAGAAGAATCGCTATCTAATTAGTAGAAAACTTCGAAGAATCGCATGCCGTACTGACTAAGCATTTTTATGAAAAAGTCCAACTGAAATCAGAAATGGAGGCAATGAAAAAAGGTTTGTTTTTGTTTTTTGCTTTTAATTTTTTTACTGAGAAGGATCATATTCAGGCAACCCAGAGGGCCACATCCTATAAGGAGCCAGCATGTGCCCACATTAAATTGGAATCTATTCAGGGGGCGCTGGGGTGAGAAAGAAGGGAAGACAGTTGCCTCTGGTTGCCTCCTTGCTAAGGCAGGTGTTTTGTTTGGGTTCTGCAGAAGCAGAGCCGGAGGCAGGGATTCTTGGGCATAGGAATTAGTGAGGGAGGGAACTTGTAGGGAAATGAGGGACACAAGAGAAGGCAGATGAAAAGTCCCAGCAAAAAGTGATGCTAGGTATTTCCGTGGTGAGCCCAGGACAGTAAATTGCAGCACCGTTTTTTGCCTAGAGAAGCTGGGGACTGGGGTCTTTATACCCTCACTGAAGGTCATCCATTGGCCTTGACCTGCCTAGTGGGGGTGGGGTGGAGTGGGGTGGGAGCTGTGCTCACCCACTATCTCTGCATTGGCAGCACTAGCCGAAGAGAGACAGTCCCTGGAGAAGGGGCAGTTGTGAGCCATTAGCAACCAACATCCACAGCAGCTGGGGTGGGCACGCGGGTCTCGTAAAGGGATAGGGCACCAGGGGGATCTGCTACCCCAGATGACTTCAAACCTCGATGAACCAGAGGAAAGGCCACTGCAAGGTGACTCGCTAGGCTAGGCGACATATAGTGTGCCTCCACAGTGGTCATTTTCCAGGAGTTTTTGAAGGAAGGAGACTTAATCCTCAGATCATTCCATTCTATAATTACCCAATGCTGGTGCCCGACTGAAACAAAAGGGTTTTCTTTTCTTTTCTGCAATTTAACCTTTAAGCCTTTATTAAAAGATGTGTATCTCATCCACTCCAAACCCTTCCGCCTCCTCCTGGAAACCGCACGAAGCCTGCACACTCTCGGCAGGGTTTTGCTCTCCGTGGATGGAATCGTGCTCTGAAGAGGCCAGGTGGGTGGATTAATGAAATCTGCGGTGCCCGGCCTGGCCGAGGAACTGAGTCCCTGGAAGCAGAGATGAGCAGGGGTTTTGTCACTTTGGTAACGAGGAGATTTAGGAGAGGCCTCTTCAGCGTGTGGGGATTTCTGTCAAGTATCAGAAGTCACGGAGCTTGGTCCTGAGGGAGACTTCAGGCCCAGGAAGTCAATGCGAGGGCTCCGCCACTGAGGCCATGTCAGATGAGCAGTGGATATGTGTGCGCACATCCAGCCTCCCTGGACGCCCTGCGGGGTGTGCAAGGAGCAAGCGTGGGAAACAGTGCCATTGCAGCTGGGAGGCTGGGAGAGATGCCGATTGACGGCTTACTTGGGAATCCTTCTCTGGGTTAACAGAACACCATGGGCACACCCAAAAAGTTCCAGGAAAATGCCACATGGGACATTCTAGACAAAGGAGAGGCCTTTTCAGACGAAATAACCACTTTCAGAAATGCTGCATTTGGAGTCAGCCAGCTGAAGAATCAGCCAGCATTGACTACACAACAGAATGAAAGGGGGTGCGGCCCTTTTGTCAGCATTCCCCTACGAGACGGTTGTGCCTGTTTAGCTCAGGTCTAAGAATTCACATCGCCCTCCTTCCCACCGAGCCACTGAGCTGGGTGGGAGCTCTGTGTGTGAGGACCATTTTCATGAAAAGGAGCATGAAAAGAAGCCAGGTGGGTGGTGACTTTTGTTTGAAATGAATTGTGTTTGGGAGCCTTTTGAAAAGCAAAAAATAGACCTATTATTGACCGAAAGCCATCCACAAAATGGGATGTGATCCCTGGCACAAAGAATAGAATAGAAACGCCACAATACTGCAGCTATCTGGAGCTGAGAAGACTATTTTTTCAACCAAAAAACCAATGCTGAGCTTCCTACAGAGTCTTGAACAGTATTATATGTTTCTGGGCCTTAGATAGATTATGGATAAATACAGATTATAGATAGATATAGATTTTAGATATAGATATAGATATAGATATAGATATAGATATAGATATAGATATAGATATATAGATGTAGATGTAGATATAGAGCTATAGATATAGATACAGACATAGGCATAGATATCAGTAATATAGATATAGATAATATGTTATATAAATGTAGATATAGATGATAGACACAGAGATTAAACAAGAGATACAGATACAGAAGGGAAGCAGAATATCCACCCCAAAATGTACCTCTTTGGCATATTTTAAATATATAAACATTTATATTTATAAATATGTAAATATAAGATTATTTTAAGCTGATTATTTTTAAGAAACAGCAGGCACGGGTGAAGGCCTGAAAACGGAGAAGTTATCCTTCTGTAAGAGACATGTCACACTTATAAGGGAAATCTCGATTTGTAAGGGTGTGTCTTCCCTTCTGCACCAGGAAGGATGACTCTAAACCTAAATCTCAGGCACTCTTAGTGCTGAAGGCAATGACTTAAACCTTACCCTTGTTTACTGTGCATTCCCTGGTAATCTCCTACAACTGGCCTCCTCCTCCACTGGAAAGCTTTTTACTTTAGCTGGAGATTGTTACTATTTATGGTGGTGGTGGGTTCTTTGGGGGGAGTTACTCAGTTTTCCTGGGTATCTCCCTTATATACAGGAGGCATACATGTTTTTAAACTTTTGTTTGTTTGTTTGTTTGATCAACTATCTTTTATCACAGGCGGGTCTCAGCCAAGAACCTAGAAAGGCAAAAAGAAAATTATTTGCCTCCCCTACAATCTAGATATAAAACAGCAACACAGATATAAATGACAGAGATATAATTTTTTTTTACTTTAGTAGTCCTCTTATAGCCATTGTGAGGGTGAGAAAGTCCACTCTGCTTTGGTAACAATAACTGGCATCATTTGCTGAGCACCTACTGGGGCACCACACACTGATGAGCGTTTTCATGTATTATCTCATTAAATCTTCAAAGCAGCACCATAAAGAAAAAACTCTTAACTAATATCCACATGGACACGCTAAGGAATCTGAGGCTCAGGACATTACTCAGGACCACACACCTGGGAAACAGCACAAATATTTTTTTTTAATCCTCATCCGAGGATATGTTTTTATTGATTTTAGAGAGAGGAAGGGAGAGAGAGAGAGGGAGAGAGAAAAGATTGAAGTGAGAGAACAACATGGATCGGTTGCTTCCTATGTGCCCTGACCAGGTATCGAACCCACAACCTAAGTATGTGCCCTGACCGGGAATCAAGCCCACCACCTTTTGGTGTATGGGATGACGCTCCAACCAACTGAGCCACCTGGCTAGGGCAGCAGTACTAAGAACCCTGCTCTGTCTGACCCCAGGCTGACCCCAGGCTGAGCTCTTCGCCACTGTTTCATTTCAGTAAAAAAAAGTACATTCTATATAGTAGCCACCATTGAGCAGGTGCTCAGCGTGACCTTGGGAAGGGGAACAAAGAGAGCCAGACACTGAGTGTACTCTGATGTTTAAGGAAATTGGTTTCGCAGCCCAGCTGCCTGTCACCAGTGCTGCTCACAGCTTGAAGCGTCGGGTGGTTTGTGGACAGAGGAGCAATCAGCAATGACTCATCTAGTCCTTCATCCTTCATAGCTAATCAGCCACTAAATACAATGGATTCTCTTTTGAAATAACTCATAACCACCCTTCCTTCCTGTATCTCCTCCACTTTGGGTTCAGTCTTGGTCTAGTCCTGTTTTGATCACACCATTTTCCCTACTGGCTTCTCTGACTCAGCTCTCTCCTTCCTCATCCTATCTGCCTGCTCACTGCCAGACACAGCTTTTGAAAATTGTGCGTCATTTCACTGGAAGGGCTCACTGTTCCTCACTGACCAATGTCAGCCCCTATATTATAGTCTGTCCTCATGTCAAAGAGCCAAAGTCTGCACTCCATCTCATCATCTGCCATCCCTGCATATCTGACCATCTTCATCTGTGTTGCTCTCCCCTCCCCACAACGTTACTAATCATATCCAAATATCAAGGTCAAGTTGCAGTCTCACTTCACCCTTGGAGACTGTACTTTAAACCAAACCACCCAGTCCCCAACTGTCCTATAGGAGCAGGGTCTATTTTTGTTTGGATTGCTGCCACAAGAAAATGCTCAGACAAGAATCAACACAAATATTCTATTTGGAAACTATAGAAAACACTCTAGGGGAGTGCAGAAGAGGGGCAGGGAGGAGAAGCAGCCAATAAAAGGTATATTATCAAGCCAGTTTCCACTGTGGACAACAGGAGCTTAATCCTGTCCAGAACGAGGGACCCAGGGTAGGACATACACCTCAATAATCCCACCCAAGGGGTAAGGGAGTTGGAGTATTGACTCACTAGCTGTCAGTCATTGCTTGAGAGATGCTCCCAGGTGGCATCAATTCCCCGGCATGCCTGGTTTATTGGCAAGTCCAGAGGCAAAGAGAATGCTCCAAATGACAGAAATGCAGGTTCTGGAAGTCAGAAATTAGATGGTGTACAATGAGATGGTAAGAGTGAGAGGGTATGGATGGGGCACTGCCAGCATCTCGTACAATGACCATATAGTTTATCACCCAAATTAGGGGACTTCTGAGCATGAAAGGGAGTACTATTCATAATTATTCTGGGATAGCAGGAAAAATTCAAGACTTTCCTTGGAAAATTAGTATGTGTGGTCTTGCATTTGTAACTGTGACTTTTTTATCTCCACCCAGATGGTATGGTCTTATCGGTAAATTCCGTGAGGTCCAGTAATATGTTCTTCACTGAAGCCAGCACGGTACTTAAGACATAGTAGATGTTCACAAAACACTGGATAGCTGGACCTAGGGTGGGGTAGCCACCAAAAGTTCAGAGTCCAGTGCTATCTAAAGAGCATGGGCTTTAAAGTCAGACAGTCCTGAGTTGAAACCCAACCCCCCTAACTCATTGTTACACATTGGTGCAGCTACAGCACATCGCTGACCTGTGTTTCTTTATCTCTAAAGTCAGGGTGATGATACACCTTCCTGTACAGTTGTCGGACATCAGAGATGACCTATAACGAACATCTAGTATCTAGTAAATCAAGCTACAGTACATTGAACTTCAATTTTATTATGATTGCACAAGCTAATAGTACTATTGATATGATTTTGGTCATTATTCTTCTCCTACTTAACTTGGGTATGGTGCAGTACTGCCAGTATCTCGTACAAGGACCATATAGTTCAACACCCAAAACTCTACTGTGCTACGGTGTTAGTCTCATCTCAGCATTTCATTTTCTCCCCTGTGGCTGTGACTCATTTTCACATAACACATCCACTGAGCCTTCAGGAAATGTGTACTCCCAGTCATGGAGACAGGAAAGTCGGACCAGACATTCTCTCAGTCAGGGGTAGACGTGAATTTTGAAAGGGGAAAATATTTACCAGGAAAGAAGTTGAAAGGCGAGATCTGGCATGGGCTGTCACCTGGACTGACCAAAATCAGAATCTCCAGGTTAAGCTTCACTGTTTCTTATAGTTTAAAAGGCTCCGAATTAAGAGGAAAGCCACCGAAGAAGGATGCCTGGCCCCCAAAAGGAGATGTCTAATACCTCCGAGGTAAAAACATATCTTAAGTTGAGCTTCTGAGAGTGTCACTGGTTTATTGTCATCACTTGTTGCTTTTGATGTTCACTGGGAAGATTTTTCTTTGTATTCATCGGAAAATAAAAGAAATAGAGTAGATAAATGGAAGAACTTATAAGCCTAATTATGATCTCTCTATAATTTGGAATCATATTTTTTAAATTTGCAATGAAGCTTAAGAATATTCACCTTATGTGTAGAAATGAGGAGGAGATAAATATGAGGCAAAAACTGAGACACATCTCTCAATCTACGTAGCCTCCTATCACATCCACATGCCAGGGGACCCCTATGGCTTATTTTAACTTATTCGTCTTATCAGTATAATACATGCACAGCATTTTTACAAGTTAAGAGATAATGGTACTAGAAATCTATAACAAAATACATGATAACATGCACTGCTCATTCAAAAGTCGCATTCTCCAACCAACAACTAATTTGAATAAATTTAGATATTTCTTCGGGAATTTACACCCGTATTTCTAAATAATATGTGTGGAAGAAATGTCTAGTTTTCCCATATCCAGTCTCTCATTCTTCCTTGAAAATATATATACCCCAATTTTTAGCTGAGCTCATGACTTCCAGAATAAAAGTTTATTTTCAAGTATCACTTTTATTTACATATAGTTGTGCAATTAAATCCTGGTCAAAGTGATGTAAGTAAAAGCATTACATGTAACTTTCAGGATCCTGAAAACATATTCTTTTTTTTTTCTTTTTCTTTTTTTTAAATTAAATCTTTATTGTTCAGGTTACATTTGTTCCTCTTTTTTCCCCCCCCATAACTCCCCTCCTCCCAGTTCCCGCCCCACCCTCCGCCCTCACTCCCCACCCACTGTCCTCATCCATAGGTGCACGATTTTTGTCCAGTCTCTTCCCGCATCTCCCATTCCCCTTTCCCCCCCAAGAATAGTCAGTCCATTCCCTTTCTATGTCCCTGATTCATTATAATCACCAGTTCATTCTGTAAATCAGATTATTTATTCACTTGATTCTTAGATTCACTTGTTGATAGATGCATGTTTGTTGTTCACAATTTGTATCTTTACCTTTTTCTTCTTCCTCCTCTTAAAGGATACCTTTCAGCATTTCATATAATACTGGTTTAGTGGTGATGAACTCCTTTAGCTTTTCCTTATCTGTGAAGCTCTTTATCTGACCTTCAATTCTGAATGATAGCTTTGCTGGATAAAGTATTCTTGGTTGTAGGTTCTTGGTATTCAGCACTTTGAATATTTCTTGCCATTCCCTTCTGGCCTGCAAAGTTTCTGTTGAGAAATCAGCTGACAGTCGTATGGGTATTCCCTTGTAGGTAATTGAGTCTCTTTCTCTTGCTGCTTTTAAGATTCTCTCTTTGTCTTTTGCTCTTGGCATTTTAATTATGATGTGTCTTGGTGTGGTCCTCTTTGGATTCCTTTTGTTTGGGGTTCTCTGCGCTTCTTGGACCTGTAAGTCCATTTCTTTCACCAGGTGGGGGAAGTTTTCTGCCATTATTTCTTCAAATAGGTTTTCAATATCTTGCTGTCTCTCATCTTCTGGCACCCCTATGATTCTGATGTTTGTACGCTTGAAGCTGTCCCAGAGGCTCCTTACACTATCTTCGTATTTTCGGATTCTTTTTTCATTTTGCTTTTCCGGTTGGGTGTTTTTTGCTTCTTCGCATTTCAAATCTTTGACTTGATTCTTGCGCTCCTCTGGTCTGCTATTGGGTGTAATATTCTTTATTTCAGAGCGTGTATGCTTAATTTCTAGTTTCTTTATCATAGCATCGAGGGTCTCATTAGTTTTCGTGAAGCTCTCCAAAAGTTTATTGCAAGCCCTCAAAATTGCGTTTTTTAGCTCTATATCCTCCATTTCTGTCATGTTTTTTTGTCTCCGCATTTTTTATGCTTTCTTGGTGCACCCCCTAGTGGTCTTTGTGCGCAGTCTTGTTCTAGTTGAGCCTTGATTGTTGTAGTTAATACTAGAGGGATTTGACCACCAGGCCGACTGGCTGTGTGAATCAGCTGTGTCTGCCGCGGAAAACTTCTGTCCTCTGGGGAGGTGCTAATCTAGCCTTTGCCTGAGGCGATCCGGCAAATGGCTCTGCGCAGGGCTTGGGCGGGGCGGGCTCAACAGGGCGGGCGGAGGGAGCGGTTATAGCCCCTCTCAGTCCCGTTCCCAGAGGCTCTGCTTCTCAGAACCCCAGGAACCGCTGCAAACCTCGGAGAGAAAGCTGCCTTCCAACTGATGCCAGACACTCCCACTTCTCCCGTTTGAGTCCCCAGCGATTCGCCCGTATCTGGAGCTCAGAGTCTGAGACTCCCCCCTGACCGAAAACGACAACCGCGCTCTCAGCCACCAGCCCGCTTTGCGCGCGCACCTCCGCACCTGAGTATTTTCCACACTGCGCCTCCTCTGAGCCTCGGTGTGCTGTTATTTTTCCTTCTAGTTGAAGAGTCTCTCCTCAGCCAGCCTTCCTGTGGTTCTGGGTGATGTCCGTTCCGTCTTTTAGTTGTATTTTTGAAGTGGTTGTTTGCGGCAGCAGTCTCCGGTGTTTACCTATGCCGCCATCTTGGAGAGACCTCCATAGGTGTATCTCGGTACCTTTTTTTAATCTAAAAATAATGAAAAACATATTCTTTAACTGCTTACTTCTTCATTCTTTCGTCCTTCTTAATAGCTGGAATGCAGACATAATGGCTGGAACCTAAGCAGCCATGTTGAACTATGAGGTTAACTTGGGAATGAAAGCCTATCTGATCAGAACAACAGTATAGGAGGAAACAGGGTTACTGGGGATTTTATGCAGCAAAACTATCACCACAACCCTGGACTGTCTAACTATGTGAATGAAAGAAATAAAAACTTTTGCTTAATTAAATTCATTATTTGCCTTTCTGTTTTTCACAGCTAACCAAAGCACAAATTTTATTACTATTTCTTCATTTTCAATTTTCGAAATTATCTACTGATGACCTATAAAAGCAGGTAAATATTTAGCATTCTTTAACCTCCAACCCTCCTCTTATACATCCTTCAATCTCAATATAATTCTATTGTAATATTATAACTATGTAATTCTTGTTCACTGACAAACCAAGTAGTATACTTTCAATGTTTCCTTTCCTGTACAACTTTTCATTTTATTTGTATTAAATAATTGACTTATTTTTTTCATTTACTTAGTAAAAAACTATTGCTAGATTTTCTGCACCAGCCAATAGCCTCTGAATTCATGTTTCCACACAGAGCAATGTCTCCGATGATCTACCAGTTCTTTTACTTTTTCGACTCTCCCTGCTGAGCCTCTGTCCTGCCCTCTAGGTCTGCTGCACAGCTATCATTCCAGGGCTTCCCTTTATTCTCATTCAGGGGCTTTTATTTGCCTCACTCCTGTGTGGGGTTCGAGGTTTCCTTACAGTCAAGCCTTCCCCTTGTTTTGGTTTCTTCTTTAATATGAAGAACTGCTTCTGGTAGCTTCCTAGGAAAGAATGCCTGAAAGGTAAATTGCATTTAACACCTGCTTGGTGGGAAACAGATACACAGATGGCCCCAGGATTTGTTCAGGCTTGCAGGACCCATCAGAAAACCTGGAAGAAATGATGCTAGGAGAATATCACTTCTTTTCTCACCTTCAGGTACAACTGTGCTGCTGCAGAAGAATGTAACTAAGGTAGAGAAATGCCCTCTCCACAATGGAGCTCTCCAGAAAGAGGAAAAAGGCTTTACTGATGCATCTGGTGCAAGAAATTCAAGAAGTTTAGATGATCCTCTTATGAATGTGCCACCTTTCAAAAATCTGACTTGAACTCTGTTAACTTATTCTCCAAGAGCAGAAGATGTTGTATGGCATTTTCTCTTTTTTTAAATATATTTTTATTGATTTCAGAGAGGATGGGAGAGGAAGAGAGATAGCAAAATTAATAATGAGAGAGAATCATTGATCGGCTACACGCCTCCTACTGGGGATCAGGCCGGCAACCCGGGCATGTGCCCTGACCAGGAATCAAACCATGATCTCCTAGTTCATAGGTCAACGCTCAACCACTGAGCCACTCCCCATCAGGCAGTGTGATACCTTTTCTACTCACCATCTGGAATGAATCTGAAGTCAAACTTCTCAGAGGTCACTGGCTGTGTACATAACATTTTCAACTCAAAATCCTCCAGCAATGCACCATAAAATTGCAGATAAAACAGCCCGGCAAGAAGAGGGCACCCCTACTAGCCCAGGAGATGAGCTGGCAGGTGCACCCCTGAGCATCCCAGGCTTTGCCCTGCTCTTCCCCAGACTCCTCCTCGGCCCTTGACTTCCGACTGCCAGTGAGCATCAGGGTCCTGAAAACTCCAGCCCAGGTTTTATGCCGTTTTTCATACAAGCTTGGATGGGTAGCTTAGAAAGTCTGTTTTGCTCCAGGTAGAAAACCAGCCATGATGAATTAATCCAATACACTTTCTTGTTTTTTAATTTAAAACTGTATCTTGAGGTGCATTTGCTGAAGGCAAACACAAAAGATTCAGAAAGCGGAGAGAGAGGTTATTTCCCACTACGTACTAGGCTCTCTTCGATCCAGAAAATCAGGCCAGTGATATTATTGCAGTAGAGTCTCAGCAACATCAGTTAATCAACTGAGAAGGCCTCCTTAACTGCTTATAATCGTGAAAAGGACTCTGTACGCAGGGAGCAACCCACATGCTCCATCCCTGGGATTGCAGAGGGAATAGTGGAGAGTTTTTATGGCCATTGGCAGCCTCGGTGTCAGCTCCTTGTTTTCAAAGGAGAAAGCAGCACATTGCTTCAGCTCCTCTCCTTCTACTCCTCCTGGATTCCCTTCAGGGCTGGGGACTGCCTCTGCTCCCCCAAGGGTATGTATTCCCCCAGAACTTAAAGCAATGTTTCTTGAAAATATTTCACAACGATGATTGTGAAATACATGTGAAAAAGATGGGCTTAACCTAAGTCATCGTCACTGTGGGGGCTTTGTAGTTCTCCATATGTTAATTTATGAAAACTCTCCAAGATCAGGCTACTGAGAGTAGCATTTCCAAAACTTATTTGACCATAGAACTCTTTCCTTGGGGAGGGTGAAAGAGTATGGACATTTCCTTATATTTCACAGACTATTGGTCCAAAGAACGTAGTTTAAGGAATCAAAGGAAACGCCAGCAGAGTGAGCCTTTGATGTCTCCAGCCCCCATGGTGTATTTCTGAACAGAGTAATGTAGTCTTTGGGAAAACCAGGAGACCAGGATTTGAAACGTTCCTTCACCATATCTTGGCTATTTTACCTCGGCCAAGTTACTTAATTTCTGTAAGATCCATTTTCCCATCTGTAAAATGGGGACAATTACACTTACTTTCTTTAAAGAGATCTTTCAAAAAGATTGAATGAGATATTATACATAAAATCCTCCACTGAATACCTCACCTGAAGTGGACACCAACAATAGCTAGTAGTCTTTCTCTTTTCTTTTCAACTTCTCCTTTCCTACCCTCATCCAACTTATTTCGTCAAAGACCTCAATATTACCCACTTACTTGCTGGTGTTCAAAATGCCTTTCAGAATGAGCGAAATAGATACAATGGTGCATCGATAAACCAGGAAGAGGGAATTAATTGAAGAAAGGATCCTCACACATTGGGGCAGCAAAATTATTCGGCAAGCATTTTTAAAAATAATACATTAAAAAATATCCATACCTGAAGATTCTCATTTAAGAAATTGTGGGTGAGGCTCCGGCTTCTATATTTTTAGCAGAATTTCTAGGGAATTAATTATGATGCAAACAAGGTTTGGTAATGGTAAGGTTTAAAATATATCTCTAGATCAATCTAGATGTAGATGGGCACAGGCTTCTGAGAGGGCCAGCAGTGATGAGAGGAGAGTACGTTGGGGACCTAGTGATTGAGAAATGAAGCCAGAGAAGGCTCAGTATCGAAGCTCTGACTAAGGGCAAGCTTTCTCTACTTCCCATTTCTCCTGAAACTGTGCCCAGGATGGTGGCAGGAAGTGGAGAAAATGTTAATGTGACCAAAGGTGAGTGCAACTGGGAAGTGTCTGAGGCTCACTGGTAGGTCTGTCAGGCAGCCATGCACTAGGGCTGGTAAGTACTCATCTCTCTGGTTCCAAAGCTACTTCTAACTCTGCCAGTACTTTAACCATGCCCATCACAAAAGCCTGGCATCATGGGCAACAGCCCTTGGTAAGAATGTAGGGACCCGGGAAAATCTAAATACTGAATTACCTGTAACCCCAAGGTCCTTAATGATTAGGTTGAACAGTCCTTCCCCAGGGTCCCAGTTGGCTTCATGTCTCACTGTCCTTTTATGGATAGAACCACCAAATCACCCACCTATTTTGCTGATCCACAATTGGGATGCATCTGGCAATGAGAATGGTCTTGGAAACAAGGGGAAAATCACATAAAGTAAATCAGCTCACATCTGCACTTCAGGGTTTCTGTGAGGATTTAGTAACTGACGTATAGTGTCCTACAGGGAATGGCCCTTAGTCTGCTGTTCCATGGAGAGGAACGATCCGTACTAGTTTTAGATATCAGACAGTGGGTATCTTCAGTGCCGAGAGTATATATTTTACTTCTGTCTCCAAAGTAGGCCCCAAGCGCCTAGCAGACACTAAGAAATCAATAAATTTTAGCTGGCTGATGGGATAACTGATGCAGATTCTAGTATCAACCGTCAACTCAGCACATTTTTGTGACATATTTACTGTGTAGCCACAGCATGGTAGCCTCTCTACTGGCATAAAGTTGCAAAAGAGCAGTAGGTCTCATCCCAGCTTTAGGCACTTGCGATTTTGTCTGGCAAGAAAGGCTTATACAAAACACACACACACACACACACACACACTACACTCTGAATACTCCTAACAATGTACAACCAGATGGAAAGTTGTGACATAAAGACATGATGTGATCATTTGGATTAAAGGAAAATTTGGTGTGGACTGGGGAAGAAGGACTCCTCGTGAAACAGTGGAGAGAGCACTGGCTCTGAGTCAGACAATGATAGGCCCAAAGCGAACTTTTATTTCCTCTTCTGTCATTTGAGAATAACAATTCACAGGGTTGTTGGGAAGATTTGGGGGTTTAGAAGGTAGGAAAGGTAATATCTGGCAATATTTCTTATATAAACTTTTCATCCTGGGTAGTGTGTTTGGTTAATGGTCCCCAAAAATGTCCACGTCCTAAATCCCTGGAACCTGTGAATATGTCACCTTATTTGATAATAAATAAATACATAAATAAGGCTTTGAAGGTGTAGTAAGTGAAGAGCCTTGAGGCGGGGAGATTATCCTGGGTTATCTAGGAGACCCCAGTGTAATCACAGGGGTCCTCATCAGGTGAAGGCAAGAGAATCAGAGTCAGAGAAGGAGATGTGAAGATAGAAGCACAGGTTGGAGGGATGCAGGGCCATAGGCTAAGGAGTACATACAGCCTCTAAAAGCTGGCAAAGGCAGAAAACAGATTCTTCCCTGAAGCCTTGAGAAAGAATTTAGCCCTGCCAACACCTTAATTCTAGCCTAATAAAAGCCATTTTGGACTTGTTACCTTCAGAACTATAAGACAATAAATTTGTGTTAAGTCACTGAGTTCTGGCAGTTTGTTACAGCAGCAACAAGAGACTGATACCAGTTATTTCAATTGCCCTGTTGCTCTCTAGCCTGCATCCATCCTTTCAGGAGGACAACAGAACTCAGACAAGAACTAAGCATTTGACATTCAAAGTAGATTCTTGGAACATATTCAAAAACAATAGGTATGGAAGCAAGGACTTCCATTTTGTAAAAACTGGGAATTTTTGAGAGAGAGAAAAAGTGAAAACAAGTGATTGCTTGTTCCAAAGACCAAAAGCTTGTAAACTCAGAAGATCAAAGGGTGAAGGAAGAGGATGTGTTGTGAGAGAACTTTAGCCGCCATGCAGGGAGGAGAGAAAGGCCTAGGGGATAAGGAACACGCAGAGGACAGATTACAGGTAAGATTTAGTCCGCCTACCCCATAGAAAAACTGGGCAGGCAGATGTGTGTGAGATGCTAGAAAAGTCAGCTAGTATGAATTCAGGACATGCTGACATTCCTGATTCACTCCAACAGTTCTAAGGGGGAAACACCCTGATAACCCCTCAGAATGTACACCAAAGTAAAGTAGGAAGGTAAATGGAGGCTTGTGGACTTTAGGCAGCAAGATCCATAATTCCTTGTGCCACAGTGAAAGGACCCATGCACAGTGAGAGAACCCATGCACTGAAAGGGGCCTGGGGTCAAAAGGAGGAGGTTGTCAAGTACACAGACATCATGACTACAGCCCATAACTTGGTCCATGGACAGCAGTAAACATAGCAAGCATGCAGCAGGAATTAAGGCCCATTCTCCATGAGCAAGAATGACAGCTCAGCTGAGGCCAGGGAGGACAGCCAACGGAATACAACCTTCCCTTGCAGCTGTGATGCTGTGTGTGTGTCTCCTTTGTACTTGGGCAGGATCCTGGAGCGGAAGAGGGAAGGGAGAACCCCTAAGAAGGGAGATCATCCTGGGTAGGGAGTTTCACTCTGAATTAACTAAATTTAAAGCCTGAATTGATTGAGTATTGACTTGAAAACAAATTAAGTTTGAGGCCAGAAGAATCTAAGTTACCTTGACATGACAAAAATTTTCACCCACCCCAAAGAGCAAGTTGAGTTTGATTATTGAGAAATACATTGAATTGCACTGGCTGTTCTTACAAGCTATGTGACGATGAATTTTAAGCCGGTGCATGAGTGTAAAGCACTTGGCACACAGTAGATGCTCAATGGTGTTGATGACCTCATCTACCCTCTGTGGAAGAAGGAAAGGATTTGTCTAGGGCCGTGGTCAGCAAACTGCGGCTCGCGAGCCACATACGGCTCTTTGGCGCCTTGAGTGCGGCTCTTCCTAAGCCTTAGGAGTACCCTAATTAAGTTAATAACAATGTACCTACCTATATAGTTTAAGTTTAAAAAATTTGGCTCTTAAAAGAAATTTCAATCGTTGTACTGTTGATATTTGGCTCTGTTGACTAATGAGTTTGCTGACCACTGGTCTAGGGAAAAATGAAAGGGAAGAACATATTTTGTGGAAGGAACCAGAACCCAGTCTTAAAGGAAGTAGCAGTTATTTGTTGTTTTTGCCTGCCCATTTCAAGGGCTGCTCTGCTGGTAACATGCTGATTTTTTCTTTGGAGTGTACCCCCTTCCTGCTCTTTCCATGTGATCTGAGTAGGCTGACATCATCCCCAGCTCTGGGACTGTCACATTACCAAGGCCTGTTCAGTCAGAATACTCTAGCTGTGTGCACACCATAATTAATTCACCGTCCTCCCAGCTAGGAATTCCACAGACTTTTTTTGGCACCATTTGAAATGAGATTCTGTTTGTTGGAATTGGTAAGCTGAAAACACACACACACACAAAAAAAAACATAAGAAAGCCTGGATTTCTGCTGCTATCTTTCTAGAACAAGGAATATCCTGCCTGAAATTAAAGCCACGGCAGAGAAAAGAAGTATTGAGAGGTTTAGAGAAAAGGGTACCAGGAAGCATTCTCTGTACACGTGGATCCATTCAGGCTTGAATCCTTTTTTACTTAAGCGAATTATATTTCTTTCACTAGCAACTATAAAAGCCTGAGCAAAACACAGGTATGCACTTCCTGTGTGCTCAGAACAACAAAGAAATCAGCCTTGCTAGAGAACAAGGGTATAAGAAAAGTCTGAACAGGCAGGGTAGCAAGTGTTCTGAAGGCTCTTGAATGCTAAGCTCAGTCATTTGATTTGGGTCCAAGAAGCAATAGGTAGTCAGAGCAGTTTGAAGAAATAGGTGACATAATAAAAAACGATTACGTGGAGGAGACTGGCCTGGCAGCTGAAAAAGCAGGGCTCTTAGCCTAGGATCCATGGACCAAAGTGGAGAAACATCTTTATTTGCAGGAATCTTTTATTGGAATGTGGCATTTTCTTCTATTTTGAATGTAAACAACACACTGCAGTAATATCAGCAGTACTTGTATATTTTTTTAGCAGAAAAGTTATGGATATTTTCATATCCCATTACAGTTATTGCAGATACATAAAAATGCCATTTACACTCATCACAGCTTTAAAATTATGGTTGTTACTAAGCCTACCACTGGATCTTGTTGTCTGGGGCATTCATGGAGAAGCACGTATATTACTATAGCATATGTTTGTGTGTCTGGGGGAGGGGCTGTCTTATTTCAATAACTGTATTTTAACATAATTGGTTTACTTTGTGATCCTAAGTATTTTCCTTAGTGGATTTAAAATCATTATTTGGAGAAGGCCTTAAGCTGTATCAAGGGGGCACCAAAAAAAATGGTACTAAGTTTATTACAAATCCTTGCCTCAGAGGAGGCAGAGAATCAAAGCCGGAAGGCTAGTAAGGCGGTTATGACACAACCATGAAGCCTAGAGGGCTTTGAGTCAGAAGGAAGCCTGGGAAGACATATCCAAGAAGCTCTGGAAAAATTTCAGCTGGATCTACGGGAGAAAATGAATCTATGCAAGTCAGGCAATAAAAGAAGATCTAAGAGAGAGAGGACCCTAAGTTTTCAAGCCTGAATGAATGGGACAAAGTGAGTACTCAACAAATGACAAAATGACGAAAGTAGAAAATTTAGGACACAGAGCTAGTTTAAGGTTAGCTTTGTGATCTTTTCTAAGATAATGGTAGGACTTCCCAAAGAAAATACTCCATGGCCTTAAGCGTATCAAGGGGGCACCAAAAAAAAATGGTACTAAGTTTATTACAAATCCTTGCCTCAGAGGAGGCAGAGAATCAAAGCCGGAAGGCTAGTAAGGCGGTTATGACACAACCATGAAGCCTAGAGGGCTTTGAGTCAGAAGGAAGCCTGGGAAGACATATCCAAGAAGCTCTGGAAAAATTTCAGCTGGATCTACGGGAGAAAATGAATCTATGCAAGTCAGGCAATAAAAGAAGATCTAAGAGAGAGAGGACCCTAAGTTTTCAAGCCTGAATGAATGGGACAAAGTGAGTACTCAACAAATGACAAAATGACG
Source organism: Myotis brandtii (assembly GCF_000412655.1). Taxonomy (NCBI): domain Eukaryota; kingdom Metazoa; phylum Chordata; class Mammalia; order Chiroptera; family Vespertilionidae; genus Myotis; species Myotis brandtii. The sequence goes on from NW_005369989.1 coordinate 3,146,227, forward strand.
AAAGTAGAAAATTTAGGACACAGAGCTAGTTTAAGGTTAGCTTTGTGATCTTTTCTAAGATAATGGTAGGACTTCCCAAAGAAAATACTCCATAGGAAAATCAAAATGTTTCCTAAGAGCTCAGCACAGAGGAGGGTGTGGCTGGTCTACTGGGAAGGCTTCTGTATGGAGGTTAAGGTACGGACATAAATGACTTATCTCAGGTAGCGTGTGTAGGAAACCAAGGACCTGTGCCATCAGGGCTCATGCTCTGTTCCCTGGGATTCTCCCACCTCTGCCTTCCTCTATGAATTGGCTTTGTCACCCACAGGGAGCAGCACGACAACACTGACTCTAGTAATTCCCAGCCCAACACCCTCGCAGCATCTCTCCTAGGAGTCTCCATCTCTTCTAGAGCTTCTCCTTTTCCCAGAATTCTTAGATTCTCATTCTTCTCAGACTGGCTTGGTGAGGTAGCCCCTCTGAACTAAGGTGACCAGTCACCTAGATGTGTCTGGAAGAATTCCCATCTACTTATTGTCCCAGCGTAATCAAATGGTACCCCCTTTCACCCTGGCCCATGTGGCTCAGCTGGTTGGAGTATTGTCCTATGGACCAAAGTGTTGTGGGTTTGATTCCCAGTCAGGGCACATACCTAGGTTGCGGGTTCGATCCCCAGTCCTAGGTTGGGGTATATGCAGGAGGCAACAGATTGATGTGTTTCTCTCTCACATTGATGTTTCACTCTCTCTTTCCCTTCCCCTCTCTCTAAAAAATCAATGAGCATGTCCTCGGGTAAAGGTTTAAAAATAACAATAAATAAAAATAAAAATAGTACCCCCTTTCATTCTCAAAGGCATTCCAGTTTGCATGACAAAGCATATGGCCACCCTTCCCTGAACAGTCATGAGCTAGGGAAGCAGAGAATGGCTTCACCTGGACTATGTCTACCCTAGTCCTGAGATTTGGGTAGGAAAGGATTCCCAGAACACAATCAGGACAGGTACCAGAAAAGAACATGGGAGCTGGACAGCAAACCCCACAGATGCCCACTGTAGCAAGTATGATGAAGCAGATTCCTTAACTTGGGAAAGAAATGTTTACAGCAAGGTAAAACAGAGAAAGCTGAGATCACAAGAAGAGATCAAAAGGGAGGCCTCAGGAGAGATGACTAGCTCTTACTGAATTGTGAATAGTAGCCCTGATTTATTTATCCTGCATCTCCCAACAACCTTTTGCACAGTGCCTGGCAATTTTTTAAATGTTTTCTTTGAAAACAAAACATCAGAGACTATTGTCCCTCAATACAGAGATTACTTTCCATACCTAGAAGACTTCTATTCCTCAGAATTGCTCTCTTCTGTATATAGCGTGTGCAGTGTGATGTAGATAGCAGGCAGTTCCTTCATTCCACTTTTGTTCAGCTTCTCTGTGATAAGTCCAGAGAGGATCCACAAATACCTTGCATGTTATCAGCTATAATCTTCATAGAAGCTGGTGCACAAACATCTAACTTTGTTTTTCTATTTTTCAGTTTAACCAAGTTCTCAAGTCACCATGTCTGAACAGAAAGAAATTCTTACTCTTTTTCACTCAAAGCAGCTCAGGATTTTAAACTTGGCCAATTTGAGAATTCAGTTTAGTCTGTGGATGACCTCTGTTTAGGATCAGCTATGGCATTTTCTGGCCCCATTGAAAAATGACAATGCAGGCCCCTGGTTCCAAATTATTAATAATTTCAAGACAGCAGCAGCACATCATTCAATCAGGCACGAAGCCCTTCTGAGTCTGGGACCAGGTGCAGGTCACAGGCCATGAAGCCAGCCCTGTCTCTTCTCTCTCTTCCTCCTTATACCCCATCAGAGGAGACTTTCAAATATTTTTACTTTCCCTCTACCCAAGTTTACGAGGACAATTTAATACTTGTATTTGTAGATTATTTTCCAGGTAGGGAGCCTCTTTAAATCAGAATCTTCATTTAGAATTGATGTTACATATTGCCATTCATTTCATCATGGTCCATTGCTTATCACTCTGGGGTCTGTTTGCTTAGAGTTCTTTCTCAGTTATTTTACTTGTATGGTGTATAATGATTCTTTCCCTGGTTTTATTGCAAATTCATAAATTTCATTGAGTGAATACTATCTTGGGTGCACATAAGATTCTTCAGACAGACCTTTTTTCTTGGAAGAACATAGAGACATTATTCCACTCTCCTCTAACTTGCTGTGTTGCCAAATACAGTACAAATGAGTTTGATTCTTTCTTCTGTGTAACTTCTTTTTCTATCTTGAAGTATATAGGATTTTTATCTTTAACCTTTAAGTTCAAGATTTGTATCAGGATATACTGAGTTAAACAGCTTTTCTCTTCAATAATGTCTGGTATTCAAAACATTTATACTCTGCAGAGTACAGGGTTTCTTTAGCCTCATTCTCTCATCATCTCAGATAAATTTCTTCTTATTATTTGTTTATAAATAAGCTCTCCTTCATCTGTTCTTTGCTCCTGCTGGGTAATATTGTTCATATATTAGGTCTCACGGATCTGTACATAAATTTGCTTACGTTCTCTCTCCACGATTCCCTTCTGTACAATTTTGCTCCAACTTCTTGCTCTTGATCGTCCAGTCACTCTTCCATTCATCTACAAAACTTTTCAGTGAAACACCATGGTTTTTATTCCAGAGAATTTTCTTTTCTTTGTGCTGTGCCTAAATCTTCTTGGGTCTTCCAGAACCTTCACTTCTCTGAGCTGCCACCTGCACTAGTGCTCTGCCTATTCTTTTGAGCTCTGAATTCTTGATCACTTTTCCCTGGGCTCAGGCCACCAGTGGTATACCAAGCACAGGGTAGTGGGAACAGCCTGCCCTGCGTGCCAGTTGCTAAAAGGTACAGAGTGTGTAGAGAAACAAAAAAAACAATAAAACCAACTAGAAGCCAGAGTGCATTTTATTTTCACCATGCATGGAAACATAAACAATACCAGTGATCAAATATACCTCTCCCCTAGGAATCTTCTCTTGGACTAGATTTTAAACAATTCCTATGGTTACTTACCGTTGAGTTTTAATTATACATATACAAGCTTCAAATTAGCATATTTTTATTACTTATCTTTTTATTTTATTTTTGCTCAATATGAGCTTTTAGAAAGCTTTAAGCTTTTTAATTTCTTATAGGCCAAGAAGGGTAAATAGGCTGAGACACTGCATAGAGATACCACACACTTTGTGTAGTTTACTCTTGGCCCTGGATATATCAGTGTTCACATTATTTTTCTTTCTTTGAGCAGGAAATGCTCAATTTTTAAAGGTCCTTTCAAAAGGTTAAATATAATATTTAATTTTTCACATCTCAAAGCAAGAAAGAATGTTGGCAGCCTCCTTAATTTTCAGGTACGTATTCCATGTACTTATCTTTTAATAGACATTGTATTCTACATGGAAGTTAATTCAAAAAATTCTCATTCCTCCAACACATTAAGACTCAGTTCTGAGCTCCTAAGAACGAGTTCATAGTAATTTGAGTACTGAGAACCAAAAACATCCATGCCCATCCAACTTTCTGTCCACGTTAACATAAATATTCCAGGATACCCTTCCCCAGGAAGATGAAACTCTGAGTTCCCTTTTATTGTTTGTTTCAAAGATGACCTGAAAGTACTCAACAAGTTACAATAGATGACTCAACCAGGCTCATCAACAATCCCAAACCTGCTTTGAACTCCCTGGCCTTGAAATTCTCACCTTGCTGAGTCAGCCAGTCCCAAAACATTTTATCATGAACTTTGCCTGCTTCTAATGGAATCATAAATATTCCAACTTTGTCCTTCCCTTTCTGAGACGGTATTAAGATCCTGTCAAAGGAGTGATCTCCTTTATGTAGTAAGCAGCAAACTTGGACTTACTCTATCACCAAGTTATTTTGGTGGTTTTAAAAAGTCAATATTCAATCACATTACTTGTTATAAATTTACAAAAGCTGAGTTAAGAAATTTAAAACTAAAAAGTTAATCATCCTAGACTGCATCCAGTATTTTTGAGAACAGTTAGTATAGAAGGGAAAGTAATAACTACAAGGAATCCTATATAATAAAAGGCTAATATTCAAATCAACGGAATGGTGGAATGACCAGTTGCTATGATGCGCACTGACCACAAGGGGACAGACACCCAACACAGGAGCTGCCCCCTGGTGGTCAGTGCACCAGAAGCCAGGCTGAGCGCACTGGCGGTGGCGGGAGCCTCTCCTGCCTCCGCAGCAGCTCTAAGGATGTTCGACTGATGGCTTAGGCCCACTCCCCATAGGCTCCTGAACTGCGAGGGGGCGCAGGCTGGGCTGAGGGACCCCTCCCCAAGTACACAAATTTTGTGCACCGGGCCTCTAGTTAGGTATATAAAGGAAGAAAGAGGAGGAAGAGAAGGAGGAGGAAGAGAAATAATACTAATTAATTTAGTCCTTACAACAAACCAATGAGGTAAGTACTATTTTTACCCCAGTTTACAGATGGAAAAACTAAAAGCATACAGACCAGATAACTTGCCTAAGGTTACATAGCTGGTAAGTGGCAGAACTGGGACTGAACTCACACAGTGCTGCGTCAGAATCTCTGCACTTAAACACTATGATAGTATCCTATTATTCATGAGAACAACTGCAAGATGGTATGATAAATGCCCCAACATTTATGAACAGAACTAGGAACACAGTAGCCAACTCTACCTAAGGGTGGTATGAGGTGGGAGAGACAAGGCTCTCTTGGGTTTGATATAGGGAGTGATGCCTGACCTGAGCCTTGAAAGATGATAAGATGTTTCCCCATGTGAACTGACCCAAAGAGCGGGGATGCAGAGGCCCAAAGGAGCTAGGCAGTGTGGAGTATTCAGAGAATGGTAAGCTGGGCCATGGGGAAGCATGAGAAGGAAGAGAGGAAAGCCCTGTAAGAGACAAGGCTGGCTGCAAGGGTTAGATCATTCAAGGTCTTGCAGGTTGGGCCATCGAGTCTAGTCCAGAATATTAATTCTTGGATATAGCCATGAGCAGCATGTTTAACCATGCCCCCTGTCTCCCAGGAGAGGCTCTCAAAATATTAAAGGAAAAGAATCAGAAGCTTCTGCTCCCCAGAAGAAACCACAACATCTCCCCACCCTGACCCAAAAGCAGGCAAAGGGCTACTGTGGTGTAGAGGCATTCAGAGAGGGGCAGACGAAATTTCCCCTGGACTCCTGAGGCTCCTCCATGAAAACAAACACTTCAATTCCCCAAAGAGCGCATTAGGGTGAGGTCATGGCTGTTTCAACAGACAGTAAGTAAAGTTTTCCCATTCACCGTTCTGCATGAGAATTCCCCGCCTTGGGCCTGGAGCTAATACAGAAACATGTGTGATGGATGAAGCCAGTAGGAGAGGTTTGAAAGGCATATGCTCCCCCAGGCACCATTCTCTCTCTCTAAGTGACATCTTGTGTTAACCATGTATGTGTTCAAAGCACACGAGCACAGAAGGGAAAGCTGAAATGGAAGAGAAAAAGTTTCTCATCAATTCTCTGATCCAGGACAAAGAGTCATGAGGGAGGAAAACAAAAGATAGCATTTTCAGCATCTAATGAGTACATCCCAAGAGCTAGAAAAAAACTAGGGCAGAAGTTCTAAAGAATTCAGAAACTTTCATCCTCAGGGTAGGAACCTACCCAGCTTAAAGGAGAGAGGAGAACAACAGGAGCTTCTGCTTCTGAATTCCAATCCCAATCCCACCGCAGCAATCTACCCCTAAAAAATGGCAAGAGCCTTAGCTGGAACTATTAATTCACAAATTAGCATTCATTTGCATCCATTTCTTATGTCCCCAACATTATGAATAAAATTAACTTAATTAATGAAATCAATTGCAGAAGTATCAAAACCATTATTTGGAGCATGACAGAAAAGAAACTCATCCATATAAAATCTTTCACCATCTGGCACACAGCAGAAGCCTAATATGGAACAATAGAGTGAGTGAATGAATAGTCCCCTTTGTAGCTGTATGACAGTGTGACATATTCCTTACCCTCTTGTGCCTCGATATCCTGAGGATAAGAAGCAGGGAGTATGAAGGAACTGATGCAGATCACCTGATTCAACCCTGGTGTGAAATGGATGGCACAGGCCAGTCATATCCCATCAGGTCAAGGCCTTGCCACCACGTGAATAAACACATGACCAAATCATCACCCATCACCCATTGCCTCTTCCCAACAATCCTAGCATCAGGGTTCTGCTCTTTCCTAGCACATGGAGAGCATGCTGGGAGACAGAGATTCCCAGCCTTGTTCTCAAAGGACTGCCTGCAGAACCCACAAATGAGCAGAACCCTCAGCCTGGAGGACCCTCGTGTCACTGAGAAAGGTACCTGTATCCAAGACAGCAGGGAGAGGAGCAATCGTGGCAGCTCTTGCTCACAAAGCCATCCTCGGCTGAACTGAGAAGTGACTTTTCCAGTCCCTGCCATAACCTTTGGCTAAGGAAGCAAATGAAGTTGTTTCCTTCAAATCAATCAGCCAGGCTTTGCTGACCTTGAAGCTCCTGCCTGTGAGGAACCTGCTCTCTGGTTAAAGAGACAGGGTTAATGCCCAAGGAACAATGAAGGGACAGAATACATGATGCCTGACCAAGACTAACAGAGCACACCAGGCTGGCATGGCTCAGTGGTTGAGTGTCAACCTAAGAACCAGGAGGTCATGGTTCGATTCTGGGTCAGGGCACATGTCTGGGTTGCAAACTTGATCCCGAGTGTGGGGCGTGCAAGAGGCAGCTGATCAATGATTCTCCCTCATCATTCTCCCTATCTCTCTCCCTCTTCCTTCCTTTCTGAAATCAATGAAAATAAAAAGTAAAAATAAAAATAAAAAGAATGGAGCCCATGTTTGCCAGCATTGCTAATTTTTCAAAATAACAAAAATGTTTTGGACTTTTGTCAGATATGCCTGTGAGGTCATAATAACCAAAAGCATAGTTAAAAAGAAAGCAATCCATTCTGTTCCCAGGGCGACTCCTGAAGAGACCAGGGTTAAGCAATTCTCCAGAATTTGCCTGTGAAACAGTGACTGACATCCCTTAAAGGGTCAGAACACCACCTCTCTGGTCAGAAGGCGAGCAGATCATCTCAAATTCAGTGTGATGGAGCTTTAATAGCCTGCCAAGGACACTGAACCTCACTGAAACCCAGCTTCTAAAGAGACCGGTGCCCATGAGTGCTGGATGACAAACGTTGTTCATCCAAGCCAAGAAATCATGTGACATTTCCACTTCACTAAAACTCTAGAAGCTGAGCGGGTGTCTCCTGGCATGGTCACAGTTGAGGAAAGAGTCCTCGGTGTGGATTTCTAGTTGGACAGATCCCAAGCCTTCCCTCACAATAGTACAGGAAGGAGCTGAGCTCTCTCCACTGAGAGTTACCAGGAAGGCAGGATGCTCCTTGGGGGCAGGACTGCATCTCACTCACCTCAGTGTCTTCAGGGCCTGGCACAGTGCCTGGCACAATGTGGGAACTCAATATGGTTGACCTAAATAAACGTCCTACCAAATGAGACCCCTTTGGAGAACTGGCCCACTTTCTTAAAAACCTTTACTTTCCTTTCTTCTCTTCTTTTGTCTCCAACAACCTCTTTGTTCTTCCTGCTCCCCAGGCTACTTATGGCAGGTCCCCTTTGGTCTATAAAACACAAAGTCATTTTAGATGGTGAGAGTCGCTTTTAGAGCCATTGTAGCAGGGGACCCATCCTGCCCTTCACCTCTTCTCTCCAGGGAATTAAAAATAAAATAAAAAAGTGAACAGTTACAAGGAAAAGAAGCCAACTGAGAATTAAAAAAAAAAATTAAGCAGCACTTAATTAATAGCTGAGGCAGTCTCCAAAATCCTCGCTGCAATGAAGCCAGTAAAAGTTGAGCTTCAATATGCAGCTGAGTGTGGAGGATGCTGATGTCTAACTTAAGTAGAGCCCCTAAGACTAATACATTGATTTCTCCTGGAAGTGGGGAGTTATGAGAAAAATAGGAAGGGAGGCAGAATAGTGCTGGAGAGCCCTCTACCCCACAGGAATTCATTCTCACACGAGTCCCTTCCTTTTACTGTCTAAGAGCCTCCCCCGACTTTTAGAGGCTCATTCAAGGACCAACTCCATGGATGCTATTTTGTCTCAGTGCCCCCAAAATAATAAAGAAATGGACTTTTGCAAATCATTGCTGGAACCTGATTGCTTTGACACAGTGATTTCAACATTCTACCAAAGCAGACTTCTCTTCCATTTAGGTTTGTTCCACTGTGAAATGATTCCATTCAGCAACAGTGTGTTAGATGCCAGGCAAAGACACTGCGATCCCCATTGATTGTCAGGAAAGGAAGAAGCAAAAAGAAAAAAAAAGCTGCTCAAAATGGAACATAAACTCTATTTTAAACAAGTTTCTGTAAAACAGTGATTGCGGAAGCTCTGAGCCAGGACAGCTGGGAGCAAGCCATCACGTTTCCCTTTTAAGGCACAGCTCCCTGTGGCTGTCAGCAGACCACATATTTCGTAGCATCTCTGAAGAATGTTAAATCAATAACCTACCTAGAGGTTGCTGACAGATCAGATGCTGTTCTATATAAAGATGAACCCCTTTGGCAGGGAGAAATGGAAGACCTGAAGAATTTTTAGAAGGAAAAGGCCATTTTTCCAGCAACAACCCACCTCGTATTCTGATATCTGAGGGATCTCAGCTCATGTTAGAGGCAGTCATGAGTCCCGATGACTCAACCAAGCCTTCAAGGTTAAAGTGTCCCAGGAAAGCACAGAGAGAACATGGGCTTGACAAACCTGGTGCTCCATATTCATTCTGAAATAGATTTGTGACTATAAAGCAATTCCTTTCCTCTGGATAGTGCTTTACACTTTCCAGGACATTTCATACCATCATGCCACTTGCTTCTCATAAAAGCCCTCTGTGTTTAGCCAAACCAGTATTCTTATACATACCCCATAGCTGAGGAAAAAGAGGCTCAGAGAACCCTTAGTAACTTGTTCTAGAACGAACAGCCAGAAAATGACAGAGCCAGGTCCAAAACCTCAGGTTTCTCACTTCTATTTTCCATTGTTCTTTCCTTGCTCGTTGGGAACCTAATACCTTTATCAAATCCACCTAGACTTCCTGATATCTCCTAAGCTACCTGAAAATAATTCATATATTCTGCTCCAAAGAACAAAGTTCTTGGTTTCTTTAATAGCTACACCTACTTATATATCTTAATGAATCAGATTCTTGTGTTAATAATTATATGGGTTTTTATTTTATCTCCTAAATTCATTCAATCGCTTCACAAATATTTATGAGACACTTCCATGCAGTCGGTGAGGCACTGACATTGGGGACACAAAAATAAGATAGCCCCTGCCCTCCCAGTTCCCACAGTCTGGGGCAGGGATTGGCAAGCTGTTTCTGCAAAAGGCTAATTAGTAACTGTTAGACTTGGTGACCATATTGTCTCTGTCACAACAACTACTCACCACTGCCACTGTAGGGAGAAAGCAGCCATAGACAATGGATGTGGCTGTACTCTAATAAAACTTTATTTACAAATACAGGAAGTAGGAAAGATTTGCCACAGGCCACAGTTGGTCTAATCCTGATTCAGAGGGAGTGTCAAGGCAAATTATCCAACAACAAAGCCATACATTAAATGTCCAAGTGCCATATGTACTTGGAGTACATGTTGGCAAGTTGGCACCACCACTGCTATTTGTGGCTGTGAACTACCTTTCCTAGAATCAATTTCCCTTATGGCTATAGGTTAAAGTTGACTCAACGGAACTCATGTGAGATTTGGAAGGCAAAATAACAACAGAGACAATTACTTCAGAAGGTTGTGATGGTCAAAACACACACATGAAGAGGAACAGTGGAGATATGCCTGGCGGGTCCCAGCATACCCTCCCTCTACTCTCATTCTGCATCCAGCTCATATTCCCGACTGCTGTTTTGACCAACAATGCCCCCAACTTCCCACAAGGCACTTGAATGTATCCTATCAAAGTGACAGATTCCACAGACATTTCACAGGAAATAGCAATCTCTACATCTCTCTTCATGAACACCTCCTTTCAAATCCCACATCATTAGCCAGACACCCATAGCATCTCAGATTTTCCTGCAAGCTCTAACTGTCTACCAATGTCCATGCCTCAGACAAGCACGAGGGGAGACTATTTCTCTGATGCTCTGACTCCCCACTTTCCTTCACATCCCAATGCCTTCCATTTTCATGTAAGAAAAAGATCCTATATTAAACCCCATAATCACATGCTGAATGTGACGTAGTTAGGTCATGAGTTGGTGGCTACAGGGGTGGTTAGTGGATGAGTTGATGGGTGGTGAATGAATGAGTTGGTAGGTTGGTAGGTTGGCTATAGAATGTATTGTCATTCATTCAGTCATTGCCTGGTGACAGTCATTCCTCCTTAGCCCCCAGGGAAGCAAGGACTTTTTACCTTGGGAGGAAAGAATAGCTAGTGAACTAAAACCTTTAGGCAGAGCTCCTTGAGTACTAAATATATTGGTAGTTGTCAAGCTCAGGTGAAGAATGTAAATTTGTATAACTTGTTTATCATATACGCCTGGTGCCTATAGGCAACTGAGTCTGCAACCCTTCTTTAGTAAGGGCCTTGAAGGCAGAGGTTATGCCTTCAAGAACTCCCCAAGAAGCAAACTCTAAACAAGGATTAGATGTAAGTACAGTAAGTCCTCATTAAACACTGTCAATAGGTTTTTGAAACTGTGCTGAAACGTGTAATGAAATCAACTTTACCATGGCTAATTGATACAAACAAGAGCGAAGTTCCTATAGCATCTCATCAACATTATAACGAAACGACACTGAACATAACATTATTCAAGGATCTGCTGGACTTATTTGGGAAGGGGTCCCAAGTAGCCCCAGTAGGACCGTGAGACAGGGGAGGGAAAGCAATAAATAAAGGTTGTTTTATCAAGCCCCTCCATCTTGGTAACTGAATTTTAACTGAGGGGTAACTCTGGGAAATTGTATAAAACACGTGCCCCAGAGCTATCCCATGGCAAGGGTAAGGGAGTAGCGGTTTTTATACACCAACTCCCATCAGTCATTGTTTAAGGGCTGCTGAGTGTGGTGGTGACGCTCCACTGACTAGCACAGTGGTTCTCAACCTGCGGGTCGCGACCCCTTTGGGGGTCGAACGACCATTTCACAGGGGTCGCCTAAGACCATCGGAAAACACATATATAATTACATATTGTTTTTGTGATTAATCACTATGCTTTAATTATGTTCAATTTGTAACAATGAAATTGGGGGTCACCACAGCATAAGGAACTATATTAAAGGGTCGTGGCATTAGGAAGGTTGAGAACCACTGGCCTAGCAGAACAACCTCTGACAAAAAAAACACAGAAATCGGCAGGTAAAAACCTCACAGGTGGCTGAAGGCCACACACTGACAGCAGCTTCTGTAGTCTTGTTCACTGCTGTGTTAAACACCTGGCAGATAGTTAGCAATCAAGTGGACATCAATACACAATACATTTGAATCAATGAATGGGCTGATTTATACAGGGAACTGGGCTGGGGGAGAACATATATGAGGCAGCATTTCATGCATGCATAAATGATCAGCAAGCAACCTAACTGTACTCCCTCCTTCCTCCCCCCACCCCGCAACCCTGTGCCACTTTGGGGGCTGCTCCTACAGAAAAAAATAAATTTCATGTTCTCAAAATACTTTAAAAGAGTTAATTTGCTACATAATGGAAACAGTAATGATCATCATCATCATTCTTTGTATTTAATAATACATTGGAGTCAGTGACAGTAACAATTACACCATAATGGGCTTAGCTGGCAAGGAATTCAAGTTGGGTAATATTGCATACATGCTTGTTTTTTGTTTCTATTTCCATTTCTTTATGTTTGATGACCTAAAGATGTCCCCATCACAATTTTCCCAAAGGCCATAGTCTGGAGCTAAAGTCTGGAGCGGCCCTGTAATTGCTGTCTCATTTGCATATCATCTAGGTCTGCCCACCTCATCTCTTTGCCACTGACTTTGACCTAATTGGCCATTAAGAAGACAATATTATGGAATACTCTTAGTCATTAAAATGGTGTAGATCTCATAATGTCACTTGGACAAATATTCACAATATATTTCTAGAGAGAAAAAATAAGGTATAAAAAGTATATGTATCTTCATTCCATTTATCTAAAAAATAATTTTGTGTGTGTGTTTGCATAACTGTAGAAAAATTCTAGAAGGCTATACTTTAAAGTTACTTCTGTAGGAGAGGGGATATTGGCTTAGAAGGCAGATAACTGTTCTTCTGTATTTCATACACTCTGTTCTTTTGAATTTGTTGCACGCAAATATAGTTTTATGGCTTAAAAAATAAAGACATAAAGAAGATAAATGATGTGGCTCTGTGCCTGACTCTAATAGCACTCCTGAGCAGGATGAGGTTTTCTTCAGGGTAAGGGTTGAGGACTGGGAGTGGGAAGGGAGTCCTGATTTGTAGTGTTTGCCTATTTCTATTGTGTAAATATTGTCACCGTGTTTAATTTCAAGTGGCTTACAAAATTCCTTAATCCTTAATGTATTAGGTGGTCAATAAATCAATTTTTAAAAATCGTGTGTTGAACAGAATTAAACTGCCAAGGTCCTGAATAAATAAACAAGTGAAGTTAGAAATTCTGCTCGGGTAGAGTGGAAGCAGCCCCGCTGACTGGGCCAAGGCTTACACTCCTCTGGATGCAGCTCATCCATCTTGCTCTCCAATTCATGGGGCAGTTTTTCTCAGGGTGGCATGGTCTCATCACAGTTTTGCAAGGTTAATATACTTACTGGTTCTCTGAGTGAAGTTTCACCCTTTAGCAATGGGTCAGGTGGTAGAAGGAAAGTCTGCCAGGGAGAGTTCCTTATTCATTTTAAGCCCAGGCGCCTCCCGGTAACTGAATTCTGCAGAGGGTGCACAGAGGGCGAAAATCTGGGTGAACTTTCAGCCTTTACAAAAATATTTCTCCAGATGGAGAAGACAGGAGAGCCATAGTTCAGCCCCGTTTCCAGGTGCTCCTCTAATCTGCAACACTTAACAGGGCACTTGACAGTCTACCTAGGTGGGAATTCAGAAGAACATCGGCCCCCAATTTGCTCACAATCCAACGGCAGAAGAATCAGGGCAATATCACAGAATAAGTGCTGTGGTGGCCAGGCCCACCACTAGCATTTGCAGAGACTGTAGAATCTGCCTTCCTTCTCTTCTCACCCCAGGCTCCATCCTACACCCACCCATCCAAACCTGATGCACCATCACCCACACCCCAAGCAGCTGCCCCGTGGCTATCTTTAGGACCAGGGGTGCACGCCAGCTAAGCCATCTATCCTCTGTAAAAAGAATGTGGGGGAGAACTTCTACAGGCACTTGGAATTAGGCTAAGCCATTTGGGATAGAAATTTCAGGTCCTGGCTATTCAGAAAATAATCTAGAAACAGGGTGAGGACTCTTCACCTTATGGAAGGAGCACAAGGGACCTAAGAAGAGTTCTCGAAAGCATGGGGCCCAGGCAGGAGCCCCATTTGCCTGGAAAGTATTGGTCATAGGAATCCCGTATGGGGCTAGGACACAACTCCCTCATGCTTGGCCAGAAAGGGAAAGGCTTCCTGAGAGACAGCAGCCTACACTGAGCTTTGACACATCCATAAGGGTTAGCCAATCAGAAAACAGGGCTCTCCAGGTAAAGGAACAGTGTGTGATAGGACCTTAAGAGCTCAGAATTACTCGCAAAAGGAGATGCTAAATCACCGATAGGAGTCTGTTCGATTGTTTCCCCAAATCAGAGAAATGCTACCCCGTCCCCGCACCTTCAAATTCGAAGAACAAAGATGGGCAATTTGGTTGGATCCACTCACAGAATGATTATGCGTTTTCTAAACAGCTAGATGGAATGCCAATTCTGAAGCAAGTGACAGTAATTTTGTTTGCCATGCTGACCAGTGGTTTAACCGAAATCTCCCCACCTTGCCTCTAACCAATACCAAACCCTTTCCCCTCCTCCCTCCACCTCCTCTACATTTCACTCCTCTCTCTGGGGAGACCCACTAAAGACAGAGAAGAATGAAAAAGGAATTACTGCCAAAGTGTTAACTGGGTAATGAGTTAGCCCATAATCTATTTACATTTTTATGGGGCCCTTTAAGGCCTTAATTTAACTTGAAAGTGTAATTAAGGAAGAAATTTTCAGGAGTAAGTAGGACCCTGGGGAAGATGTGGAAGACCTTCTAGGGTCCCTAAGGGAAAGTCCTGCACCTGCTGGTCACATTTTAACACCTAATTCAGGGACTGGCAAACTTTTTCTATAAAGAACCCAACATCAAGTATTTTACGTATTGTGGGCCATGTGGTCCCTGTCGCAAAAACTCGGCTGTTGTAATTCAAAAGAAGCCCTGGGTAAAATGCAATTAGATAAGCCAATAAGTGAATGAGTGTGTCCATGTTCCAATAAAACTTTGTTTACAAAACTGGCGGCAGTCCAGGGTCTGCTGTCACCTGCTCTAATTTTAATCTTCTCTCTTCCTCTTCCCACTACGTCTAGGAACACACAGCTCTGCTTCTCAGAAACATTACAAATAGTCCTTGAAACGCTGCATGACTTTGCTGAGTCCATATTTGTGGTCAGATGGGACCTATCAGGAAATCAAGTTATCTTATGACCATGTTCTGCTTTCTTATTGCTGAAGGGCAATCACATATATTATTTCATGCTTTGGTCCTCAATCCTAGCCCTATCACTTGGGGAAGATAGCATAGCTTAATGGTTAAAAAAAAAAAAGATGAGGGGTTCTGGAGTTAGACTAGCAAGGGCTGTGTTAGTCAGGAACTCCTATTCGACAATAATCCCACTTCTAGGAATATACTCCAAGAAATCAGAAACACCGATCAGAAAGAATATATGCACTCCTATGTTCATAGCAGCACAATTTACAATAGCTAAGATTTAGAAACAGCCTAAGTGCCATCAGCAGATGAGTAGATTAGAAAATTGTGGTACATCTACACAATGGAATACTATGCTGCTGCAAAAAAGAAAGAACTCTTACCATTTGCAACAACATGGATGGGCCTGGAGAGCATTATGCTAAGTGAAATAAGCCAGTCAGAGAAAGATATATATCACATGACCTCATTCATTTGTGGAATATAATGAACAACATAAACTGATGAACAAAAATAGATCTAGAGACAGCGAAGCATCGAACAGACCACCAAACCTCAGAGGGAAGGCAGGAGAGGGTGGGGGGGAAGGGGTAAGAAATCAACCAAAGGACTTGTATGCATGCATAATAGGCATAACCAATGGACACAGACAACAGGGGGATGAAGGTCTGTGCTGGGGGCAGGTGTGGGCTGGGATAGGTCAATGGGGGAAAAGGAGACACATGTAATACTTTCAACAATAAAGAATTTTTTAAAAAAAGATCAGCATTCTGGAGTTAGACTAGCAAGGGCTGTGTTAGTCAGGATAGACTAGTTATGCTAGAGTAACAAATTGATCTCCAAATTTCCATGTGAAGAAAAAAAGGTTCTTTCTTGCTTATGTAATGTGTTAGGGTAGGTGGCTCTGTTCCACACAGTTACTCAGGAACCCAGGCTCATAGAGCCTCTGCCATATGGAACATTCCTAAGTACTATAGTAAGAAAAGAAAGAATGTGGAAACTCCACATACACTCTATGCTTCAGCCCAGCAGTGACACATATTACTTCTGCTTACAGCCCATTGTCCATAAGGAACCACATGTCCTCAACTAACTGCAAGGGACCCTGGGAGATATCAGAGAGCAGATGGAATGTTTGACGAGCACCACTATCCCTGCCCCATGTGGCCTTACTTGTGAGTAGCTGTATGACCTTGGACAAGGTATTAAAGTCATCTGTGCCTCATTATCCTCCACGGTAAAGCAGGAATAGCAATAGCCTCTGACAAGTACAGTGTCATAAAAACTGATAATACACTTTTAAATCACAGTGCCAAGCACATAGTAAGCATTCAGCAAAAGTCAGCCATTACTTTTATTATTACTAACTACCTGTATATGATTGTAAAAGAAAAATGCTCTGTCCCTCTCTGTTCTCCCATCTACAAATCAGGCCCACCATAATACTGTTTAGGATAGCAATTAAGTTAAATGGCACAATACAGTGCATCAAAAGATATTAGCACTATGACCAACATACAATAAGCACTTAATAAAAGTCATCTCCCCTTACTGTAGGCAATCATGAATTGATCATTCTTTTCAGTTCTGGTTGCAAAGGGCTTATTTGTGAGTTTAATGGACTACGAGAATATTTAAGAAGCTGACCAATGGAAACTCAAATATAGAATATTTCAAAACAGAGATTTTCTATTTCCAGAAACAGCTAAACTTCCACAGATATAGTGTCATAAATACATTGTTCTTTCGGCCACTGAGCTCTGTCTGGAACTACATTTCCCAAAAATCTCTTGTCTTATGTGGTCTGGGTTAAAGTTGCCAGAAATGAAGTTGCCTGAGATAGAAACATGGAGGTGAGGCAGCAGCCATTATACTCTGAAGTTCACTGTTGGTAGAGGTGTTGAAAGGGGTTTCCAATCTGCCTTTGATCTGTCCTGTTGCACATCCAACTTTCCTGACAAACAGCAGTGAGCCCAGGCCCAGCGCCACTGTGAAATCATGAGGCGATGGTCATGGAGAGCCGACAACCTTGGTGAGCTTTTGCAGTTACACACCAGCAACCACACCTGTGCAGTAGCTTCCAGATTCTCCTGAGAGCTCTCACTCATTCACCCACACCAGGGCTGGCTAGTGACCTGTTATGGGGTGAAGTGCATCCCCTCAAAGTTATATGTTTAAGTCCTAACCCCTAATACCTCAAAATGTGACGTACAGGGGAGGAAAAGTAGGTTAAATTACCACACATCATTACCTACAAGATAAATCATAAGTAAGGATATGAAATAACAGCAATAAGAAGAAGGAGAAAGAGAAGTTAAATAATACAAATAAATAATACAATAATTAACAAATACAAGAATAAACTCACATACAATGTAAACTACTTTTGCCCACCTCTATATTTGGAAATAGGGCCTTTAAAGGGGTAAGTTTTATGATCTTATTTAAAGTAAAATGAGATCATATAGGTAGGTCCTAATCCAATAGGACTGGTGAACTAATAAGAAGAGGAGATTAGCTCTGACCGGTTTGGCTCGGTGGATAGAGCCACAGCCTTCAGACTGAAGGGTCCCAGGTTTGATGCCGGTCAAGGGCATGTACCTTGGTTGCCAGCACATCGCCAGTAGGGGGTGTGCAGGAGGCAGCTGATCGATGTTTCTCTCTCATCAATGTTTCTAACTCTCTATCCCTCTCCCTTCCTCTGTAAAAAAATTTTAAAAAAGAAGAGTAGATTATGACACAGACACACAAAGGCAAGACCATGTGAGAATGTCAGAGAAAAATGTCCATCTACAAGCCAAAGTGAGAGTCCTTAGAAAAAACTAACCCTGCTGACACCTTCATCTTGGGCTTCTAGCCCTCAGAATTTTAAGGAAATAAATTTCTGTTGTTTAAGCCTGTGGTACTCTGGTACAGCCCTAGCAAACTAATACCTGACCTTTCCCTGATCCTTCAAGTTTGATATGTGGACCTTTACTTCTCCAGAACATCCCATACCTGGGTAAGGTCAAATTCCTATATACTCACAGCAGTTCCGCTTTCCTGATTGAACCCAAACTGGCACATGCATTAAGAACATGGACTTTAGGTGCTAATCAAATCTCTAGTTTTACTCTCTCTGTGATCTTTGGGCTATTACTTAATTTTTCTGTATCTCAGTCACCACATCTGGAAAATGGGATAATAATAGTACCCCTCAATTTACAGAGTTGCATTAAGTGAGCTACTACAAATAAAAGATTTAGTACAATCCTACCAAGCAGATACCACTTAATAACTGTTGATTAATATTATGATTGTGATTATTATTTGCTGTCTACCCAAGAACTAAAACACTGACTCACAAGTCCCTCTTTCCCGGCTCTGATTTGTTGTATATGTTTATCTTTTCTACTAGAATGTATTATCTTGAAAAAAAAGTTATCTATTTTTATAATTTATCTTGCTTTCTTCCACCTGAAACTTTCATCATCGTGTAGCAAGAGGCCCACGGCTATCTCAGATGGGATGCTGGCTAAGTGAGATTTTGGGCTCTGTTTGGTCCAAGGATGGCTTAAGCTCTGTGGGAGCCCACCTCCAAGATGGCTTCCATGAATCCTGCTTCCTGGTATTTAAACTTAATGCAGTCCCCTCCCACACTAAGTAGGACTGACCTGTGTAACCTGTAGGACATTGGGAAAATGATGAGTGTAATTTCCAAGGCTAGATCATAAAAGACAGTGCAGCTTAAGCCAACCCATGCTTGGATCACTCATTTTAGGCGACACTGGGCACCATGTCATGAGGATAGTCAGGCAGCCATATGAAGAGATTCACATGGTGAAGAACTGAGGCCTCTTCCCAACAACAGCCCTAACTTTCCAAGCATGTGAATGAGCCACTTTGCAAGCAGATCCTCCAGCCCCTGTCAAGCCTTCAACAAATTTCAATCCCAGAGGAAATCTTGACTGTAATATCCCATGAGAGATTCCAAGGGAGACTGTTCAGATAAATCACTTCCAATTCCTGACCCCCAGAAACTGTCTGAGGTCACAAATATTTACTGTGATTTGTTACATAGAAAAAGAGAAGTAATTTACCATCTAAAAGAATACTAGCCTTGTTTCATCAACAACAACAGTAATAATCGTTTGTATTATGTACAAAGTGCTAACTACCTGCCAGGTGTGCTGAGCACCTTGCAGATATCTTAGTTAATCCTCATAACCACCTTATTTGAGAAATGGTTGAATTAGGTTTCTACTATGATTAGTCTTCATTTTTCAAATAAGAAAATCAAGATCTAAAAAGGCAAATGACTTGCTCAACCAGCTAGTTGGCAATGCAGTCAAGATTCATCCTACATGTCCACACTCGTAGTTTTGGGATCTCTTCACGGATGCCCTATTATCTCTGGCAGAGCTCACCGAGATCTCATACACAGCAAGTATTGGTTTCATGAAAACTCAGGAAGACAAAGCTCCAGGGTTGTGAATACTCCTCGCCTAGGTGCACCTCTTGACCTGAATGATGCATGCTCTCCAGCTTCCTACAGGCAGGCTGCAGCGTTCCCTAGATATGGGAGGGCACCTAACCAGTCACAGGATTGTGTTGCTGACATGCCCCCACATCCGTGGTCAGCAAACTGTAGCTCGTGAGCCACATGAGGCTCTTTGGACCCTTGAGTGTGACTCTTCCTAAGCCTTAGGAGTACCCTAATTAAGTTAATAACAATGTACCTACCTATATAGTTTAAGTTTAAAAAATTTGGCTCTCAAAAGAAATTTCAATCGTTGTACTGTTGATATTTGGCTCTGCTGACTAATGAGTTTGCCGAACCACTGCCCCAGATAATTGCCATTGAAGTGCCCACAGTTCCTTCCCCATCACTGCACTCTGATTTCCCTCCTGGCTCACTCATTGTTCGGCTGGTGGAGGGGGCTAGGGGATTGCCTTAAGAGCAATTTCACACTTCTCTTCTGTTGTTCAGTGGAGGATATATCAAAGGTAATTAGCTCAGAAGATTATAAATTTTATTATGAGAACCAGTTGCTTTTGGTTTTTAGAGTTACTTATATTCTCTTTGGGCCTTTCTATGGGTAAGGACTTGGTCTGGCTTAGATTTCCTGCTGGTGTAGTTTTTACTTGTTTAAGGAGAAACAATTCCATTGTGCTTGTATGGTAAGCCAGTTACTTCCTATTAGTAAACTTCCTTGACCACAAATGTCTAATTGATCAAGATGTTCTCATAGCATGTTGCCACAAGTCCTATAGTATGTATTGAATATGAGAAAAGAGACCTTTTAAAACTTCTATCTCCTTAATTTGCTAGTGTATCAACCAAACTTCATTGTTTTCTAATTATAAATATAATGCAGAGTTAGCTGACATACAATTTCATAAATACATAACACCTGAAATGAAAGTTCCCCAATCTCATGCCCAAGGGGTTATCACTTTAAACAATTCAGAGCATATGGTACATCTAACTTTGCTTTTCTAAACATATGCTAAAATATTTTCTTTTCTTTTTCAAAAAACATTTTCTTCTTTAAAAACAAAATGTATGTTCATATTATACACACTATGCTCCCATATCCTTTTTCCTTAGCAATACCTCTTAGAAATATTACATCTTAGATATTGCTGTATTAGTATGTAAAAATTCTAATTCTTTAGAAGCAGTTATTAATATACCATGATGTGATCAATTAGTCCCATATTCAAGGACATTTGGGTGACTTCCTTTCTATTTTTCAATGACAACCTATGCAAAAATGACCATTCTTGTACCCATCTTACACATTCCTAGGAGTGTTTCTGAAGGATAGATTCCTCTAAGAGGGAATTTAGGGACAGGATTTGTTAGGTATACCAGTACCACTCATAGTATACCTCCATACCTCTGTTCCTCTGTATCTCACCAATAGTGGATATTATCTTTTCTTCTTTCATCTTTGAGTTATGCCTAACTCTTACTATAAATAATATTGGTGAAAATTACAAGATTCTTTTCCTCTTTTACAGGTGACTGAAGAAGAAATTTCCTAAGTGATAAATAGGAGATTAAGTCTGCCCAGGAGTAATTAGCCTTTATACAGCGCCTCATCCTCAGAGCTAATTCACATTCACATCTACACACACAAACAGAAATTTTGCATTAGGGAGAATTTTGCATGCTCTTCCTGGGAGCTTGTGTTCTGCAGTTCTTGGCATAACCTGGTGACCTAAATCCAAGTAGTCCCTCTTAAAATAGAACACATTTTTGGTATTTAAGAATCACTTAAGAGAACTTAAAGGAAAAATGGAGATTTCTACCCCTTCAATTTCCCATTTTGATTCAGGAGGTCCTGGGTGGGACATTTTTGTGTCTTTTGGACTTCACATGTGAAAATTTGAGGTAATCATACTCCTAAATTTGGCACACTAACATTATTACTCCATGTAGGACGATTTTCTTATTTTACACAGTGACTTTCATTCCCTGTACCATCTCCAACTGCCATCCCCACTCTAACCCACCATTTCAATATATTGAGAACTTTAATGTCTCCCCTCTGTCCCAAAACCCACCACAGCCACCCCTATCCAGACATCCTCACCTTCCTGAGGCTGGTATGATTGATCTCAGGCCTATTTTTAAATTTTGTCAACAATGCTTTAGGAGAGTTTAAATTTTACCTAAATGATATTGCTGTATATATCCTTTTACAACTTGGTTTTATCATTCAGTATTATATCGTCTTAGAGAAGATATTTTCCCCCATTTGTTTATACAAATGAGAAGTAGGTTCCCATTGTTCTGTTAGAAAATGTTTGAGCTTTGCAAAGGCCCAGAGCGGAGAGCTGATAGATAGCAGATGGAGTTAGGTGGTACCTCCCTATCATATGTATTTGAATCCATTAGTTGACAGTGGACTTGAGAAACATTCTCGGAGAAATGTAAACTAGCTCAGAGCCCCCTTTCTCTTAAGTTTCAAGTCATATAAATTTAATGGACCAGTGTAGTCCTGGCAGAGGCTGAGTGGCCAGAAAAATTAACAGAGTACTCTGAGGGTACTCACTCTAAGAGTGGGAACCTCAATTGAGACTCAGATTCCAAAGCAGGGCCCAATTTTTTTGGTATAGAAGATAGGATAACTGGTTATGGACCCTGTATGTGAGGACATGGGGTCCAAATTTCACCCAATTTAGCTGTCCTGGTTCATGGGCAGGACATGGAGTTGGGGTTGAGGTGGGGGAGGGGGGGCTGTGTGAATATACATATGGCAAGAACTAGTCCCTAGTCCTGCGAACAAACTTCATTATAATTACACTGTATGGTGGTGACTATAATGCAAATATCTTGTCTCCTATGGCCAGATGCAGGATATGTGACAGGCTGCAATCCCAGAACAGCACAGAGCAGGGTTACAGGAAGATGTGCTAGACTTTCTGCTTTTCCTTTGCAAGGTGGTAGAGCTGAGCTTTGGGTGTCCTTGGACTTATATTGAGAATCAGATCTAAGAGAGTGAAGGATGAACTTTTCTTAATCTGAACATTTCATAAAACGTGACCCATCTATGCATTCTCCAAAACTCATGTGCGAGAATGAGCATAGCTGCACTATTCCAATCATCCCCCACGGAAAAGTACGGCAATGCCCTTCAACAGTGGAACAGATAACTGAGTGGTGAAAGTCCACACGATAAAGTTCTGTATGCCAATGGGAACAAGTAATCTACAACTACATGAACACTATGGAAGAACCTCACAAATACAATGTTGAATGAAAGAGACCATCTAAAAAAGAACACATATTGTAAGATTCCATTTATATGAAGTTTAAACACAGACACAACTAACCTATGCTGTTAAAAGTTGGATCTGGTTACTCTTGGAATAGGGTAGTGAGTCAAAGGGGACCAAGAAGAACTGCTAGGGCCTTGGTAATATTTTGTTTCCTGATTTGGGTGCTCGTTAAAAGGGTACCTTCAGTTTGTGAAAATTCATCAAGATGTTCACTTATATTCCATTTTCTGTATGTGTATTATAATTTCCAGAAAATTTTTCAAAAAAGGATTTTATTTTGTATTTCAAGCTGGTGAAGAGTGGCCTACACATGAATGATTGTCAAAGCCTTAAGTTTATCAATACATCCCATGGCCACTGGTTGGAGGTCAAGACACATTTTCATTCCTCTACCTGATTTAAACAGCTTCTATAGATTCTCTCAAAGACAATGCTGTAACCTTACTCCTTCTCCATATCTCTTCCTCCAGCCTTCTCTGCAGTTTTTTGAGAAAAAAACTAGAAATCTTACAAGAAATGAGCAAGTGTATATGGGAAGGAAGAAGCTCTTAGTCCGCAGGACATGGCTCTGGGGGTAAATTGATAAATCAGAAAGCAGATGGTGCTCACCATGAACACATTTCCCAGGGAGGACGAGGCCCACCTTTGGCATTGTCACGTCTATATTTAGCAGCCCGCATTTTGCTTCATTCAAGTCTTGATGAGCATTTTAAAAAGCCTCTTGTTGCTCACGTGAGAGATGTATCAAACCAAGACTCCTCTTGCCCAGCAGGAAGGCCCTGCTTTCCATCCAACACTCTGTGCTCCCTTGCATGCTTTCAATCCTCTCTGCTTTTTACCCGGGCTCTTGCCTCTAATGTCCCTCCTTATGTGGCTTTTTAGGCAGTTCCTTTAGATCACTTAACTCTGTTCCAAACCCTTGCCTCTATTATGCCAACAACTCAAAATTGCCTCTTAGACTCCTGTTGGCTAACCCTCTGTTTTGTCAACTCCTCACTAAAATATTTCAAAAGAAGTCGAAAGGATTTCTTTGAATGCATAGAGAAATATTTCCCTCCCCAATGAAACATGGGTCCCAGGGTAATGGCTGATGCTTACCTAGTCCAGGTGATATGTAGACTTTGAAAGTTTCTAAATGTAAAATATACTGAGATACAAAGATTACTACACCTTACTGGAAAAATGAAGCCCTAGTAATTCCCTTTGTTCCTTGTATGGCATCTACATGATTACACTGTTTCCTCGCAGTGCCAAGGCAGGTTTACGGTTATAATACAAATAAATAATACAATAATTAATAAATAGTAATACAAAAATAAACTCTGTGTTTCACATACTCACAACTGAAAACCTACTTTTGCCCCACCCTGTATGTCCTGATGAGGAAGGAAAGAGAAAGAAAAGATGGAAGAGAACTTTGAGATGAAGTACCTAATTGTAGCCCAGAATTCTTTTAGTATTTCTTCACATTTCCACATGAACTTGGCAAGATACTATGTAGATTAATTATTCTAAGGTTTAAAATAATTGGAAAACCCAGCAAACTACAGCCTCACATGAGCATACTAAAGGTACTGGGAAGTCCTACATCAGGGAAACATGTTTGAATCTTGGTTTGCCCCAGAGTATTCCATTGCATTCTTTTCGTATCCTTCATTAGACCTTTTAGTATCATCTAGTCACATCCTATAAGACTAGTGATCTTCAGAGCATTCTTTGCAAATGCAGCTTTACCTCAACCAGATATGATTCAGAGACTGCCAACCTGAATTGTTCCCATGAAAAGAGGCTCCGAAACCATAGTTATCAACCACACGCATGCCTCTGAGAATGCACCAACAGCATCCTGATTAAAACACCTGCTTGTGTGAAGCCAAGAGCATATGATTCCATTATAATACACATATTGTACATTCTAAACATATTCTGAGCCTGTGTTGGGAGGATGCTTGGTGGCTTACAGATAAAGTGACACTGGGCACTATGACTTTAACAATTGGGTATATAAATCATTCACTCTGGAGATCATTGCAAATAATTAAGAGACGCATTTATGTGTGTGTCATCTGATCCTGGCAGTCAGTTTCATTGTGTCATTAATTCAATAGAGCAAAACAAAGCATTGATTACCCTCTTCAAATGCATTGGAGATAGCCATGTTTAACAAGGGGAAAGCCAGTGATTATTGAAACCAGAGTCTGCAGATGTCTGTCAGCCAATAATAAAAGCAACCCAAGCCTGTCCTACATGAAAAAGAATGGAAAGTTGGCCTGGTTGTGGCATCTCTCATACCAAGAAGAGGGGGCAGGATGTGACTTCTTTTGCAGGGATTAGATTTCTTTTTTCTTTTTTTGTCACCAGATGGATACTCTACCAATAATTTCAGTGTAAATATGCACTGACATCTAGTGGACAACAAGGTGGTTGATATATTGGGCACAAATGACACTGTAGGAATTAGTAAATCACCTAATAATGGTATTTGAGAAAACTCAGTTCAAATAAAATTTAAAATATAAATATAGATTTTCCTTTTTTTCATGGTTGAAGCCAGTTAATTAAATTCATATTTAAGGTAATATTATATTTGAAGACTTTTTCCTACTAAAAATACCATGGTGCATCTTTGGGTGCCTACCAGAATTAAAAAGTTTATATGCAGGTAAATGATGGCATAAAATGCTGTCCATTTGTAGATTTTTGGAAAAGAAATATTTTTTCTAATAATCAAACATGCAGGCTTAGTAAATTACAGCCACCTGCCAGTAAGGAATTAGAGAATTTTAGAAGTTTGGTCAAAAACTTGCAGAGTTGAGTATAACTGTCTTAGATACTGCTCTGGTAGGGGAAAAGAAGAGCATTTCAAGCCCAAAGAGAAGGTTTATGTGTCCAGTTTCCCTTGAGTCATTGATCAAGGGAGTCTGTGAAATAGACCTTATTTATCTAGCTTATTGAATATGTTGTAGGAAGTAATTAGTGTTAAGATATGAGGAGACAAATAGACAACATCTATCTCTTCGACTCTTGGAGGGTAAACCAAATGAGAAATAAACCAAAGGAGTAAATCATGTAAAGGTTTAAAAATATAAGTTTTATGCTTGGGAAAGCAGATTGGAAAATGCTGCTCAGCCCATGGCCAACATATATCTTTCCAATATGCCTTTTCCTCCTTGATTAAATTTATGCTGATATAATTACAGTGCCTCTGTCCAGTTCTTACATAGTTCCTACTTTTGCCAGAACTGCATGGATTATTCACGATTCCTATATCTGTTCTTCCCTAATACACAATGTTAAGAAAATATTATCCAAAACTTAGAAATAAGGTAAAGGAGAAGCGAAATGTCTTTTCAATATCATACTAGAATTTTGTTTAATAGTCCAACACAAAGGATTATTTAATTTTCTAGAAGGTATCTGTATTTGACTTACAACGTATTTGAATAAAGCTCAACCACTGTGAAGTTACATGTTAATTTCTAGAGTTCTGTACTAAGCGATTAAAATATACAAGTGGACATTTGCCAGACTATATATAAAAATAGAACTTGGACCCACAACCTTCAAGAATAAGCCCAGGGCTTGGCCGGCATGGCTCAGTGGTTAGAGCATCTGCCTGTAAACAGAAGGGTTGAGGGTTTGATTGCCAGTCAAGGGCATGTATATGGGTTGCAGGTTCGATCCTCAGCCCTGGCCTGGGCATGCTCAGGAGGCAGCCAATCGATGTGTCTCTCACATCTATATTTCTTTCTCTCTTTCTCTTCTCTACCTCCTCCTCCTCCTCCTCTTTCTTCCCTCCCACCCTTGCACTCTCTCTAGAAATCAATGGAGAAAAATATCCCTGGGTGAGGATTAACAAAACAAACCAAAAAAAAAAAGAATCAGCCCAGGAAACCAACATATTATCTATAGTAACCAGCCAAGGAAGCCAGCCAGCAATAAGTCAGATTTGTAGGAAGTTAGATTATCGCCAATAACAATCAGGAAGCCCTGGAACAATCAGCCCAAATTTGCTAGGACTGGATCATTAACTGACAGCTTCCCTAATTTTTATCCTTTTTTCCAACTTTGAACCGTCCAGAGAAAGCCAACTATACACCTCCAACCCTGCTTCTCATTAGCCCGCCTATGGTTTCCCCATGCCAACAGCCCCCTATCCAGGCATACCTGAAGCCTCCCCTTGTTTCCACTATAAAGCTTTCCTCCTCTCCTGCAGGCCTTTTAAGATATGAGGAGACAAATAGACAACATCTATCTAAGTCTTTTCCAAAATGCAAGGGCCAGTGGCTGACTCCCTTGCTATAGCAAGCTCGGAATAGCCTTTGCATATCTGGTTGATAACTTCCACAGTTCAGTGGAAGTGCTTCCTACAATAGGACACACTACAAAGTCACATATCCAAGACGTGGACATATGCACTTCTAACAGGGAGGGAGCAATCTCATCCAATCTACAACACAAGCAAAACTGCACAGGAAGAAAGAGAACTGATGATCAGTTTTCAAAAGTGTTGGCCTCTGGTCACAGGGCAGATGGGGAAGATGGCAAGTGGGGATAGTACAGATTTCCCACAGTGAAGAGCCCTGAACTGATGTAATGACAGATCTTGAAGATCTCGGAGTTATTTGGCTGAGTAAAAGTCACAATTTCAGAACCGATTTGTAGGTAAGCATGAATCAGGCTTTAAGTCTTGTGTCAGCCTTTGTAATGCAAATCTTGGGATATGTCAGAATAATTAGGCATTTACCCTGTTGTGCTCCAGTTCCCAGAGGCACTGATTGAGCTGGAAGCAAACCCTGCCCTGCAAGTAAAGCCCGAGTCCTTGGATTAGGGGACTAGTATATTCTGAATATTCTAAATAAATGCACTAAATACAATTTCTAAAAATCTTACTATGCAAATTTTGAATAATGTTCATAAGACTGACAAAATTAAAGCTACAGCTTTACACCATTGATATGCCTACTTACAAACTACATGCAATAGTTGTTAAGAATTTATTATCTATTAAAATGTCAGTAACTCATTAGTGGTGATAGATGACTTACTAGGTTTAAATTTCATTTTAACATGAATAAATTAGATTAAATTTTGAAAATACTATTACATAACCGATGCACTCTGTATCAAATAAGCTTTGATCACTAACATTTCCCATGCAGCTTACCCAATATCAGTGTTCAGTTGCATAGTGAACTGCTGAAAAACTTCAGATGCCTAATAGAAAAACACTTCGGTTTGCCACCCTAAGTTTCTTTTTTCCTTCAACATTATATTTGTGAGACTTTTCCATTAATCCATGTAGCTTTAGTTCACTCACTTTCAATGCTACATTGCATTCCACCGTCTGTATATTCCATTTTTTAAAACTCATCCTTATATTAATACCCATAGTTATTACTTCAGTTACCATCCTAAAATATTATTTTTTCTTACCTTGTCATCTAGCCTTACATGTATCCTAATGTCACTCCCTAAGACATATACATCATGAGTAGAGTTTAGCACCAAATAATTGTATGTAGAGAGGGACCTGCTGGAGTGATCTGTTTTCTCTTTACAACATCCCATCATGATAAAGGCCAAGATTATTCTAGTAAGAGAAACATTCAAGATGCCCTAGTCTAGGCCAGGATTGGTAGAACTTGACTAGCTTGCTCATGCATCTGCAGTCAGTTACTGGGAGGCTGACTGGTCTAGGATGGTCTTACTTACATTTCTGGAGGTAGGGTTGCTGTTGGCTGGGGCAATGGGCAGCCGGGCATATGTCTCTCATCCTCCACCGGGCTCCAAAGTCAGGATACTAAGATGGAGCTGGTTTCCAAGGCTCTGAACTGTACACCATCACTTCTTCCACACTTCATCGTCCAAAGCAAAATACACAGCCAGCTCATATTCAAGGGAGATATTCCAGCTATCCATTTCTATAAAACAAACCAGTTCAAAACTTAGTAGTGTGAAACAACAATCATTTATTTTGCTCACAAATGATCCATTTGGTCAGGGCTCGGTGGGGGCAATTCATCTCTGCTCCACTAGATGTCAGCTGGGCAGTTTGGCTAGGGCTGGAGGATCCTCTTCCAAGATGGCTCAGTCACATGACTGGTAAATTCCTCTCCCTGTGACACTCTCAGGGGGCAGATTAATTTTCTTACAGCATCACGCCTGGGTCCCAAGAGCCAGAATCCCAAGAGAAAGAAAGTGGCAACTACTAGTTTCTTAAGGTTTGGTCCAGAAACTGGTATAGCACAGTTACTGCCCAGAGTCAAGGGGAGGGAACATAGGCCTACCTCTTAGCAGGAGTGTCAAAGAATGTGGGGGCCATATTTTAAAACTGCCATAGGCAGCTCTAGACTCAACTCTTGATGGGAGGGGAGATGTCCCCTTGTAAAAGGCATGACTACGGGAAGAGATAAAGAGTTACAGCCACTTCACAATCAATTATGGGGGGCAGGGAGAGGGATAAGGTGTCTGGTTTAATATTTTTTCTACTCCTTTTAATTTTTAATATTTTTCTACTCCTTTTAATTTTAACTAAGCCATTATTTACTTGTCTCAGCCTTGTGTTCGCTATAACTTACTAAAAGGTAAATTTAGAAATGCTACTCTTATTATTTAAATGGCCTAGAGGATTTTATATAAAAAGGCTTTGTAAGTGATTCCCTCTTATTTTGAAATGTTAGTACGCTAGCTCCCCTTGAAAGTTGCGAAATCATGTTTTATTGATGGGATAACTATTATGTAACTAGAGTGCAGGTAATCATCTTATTCCACTTGACGAGATGAACATAGCCATTTTTCACACAGAAAAGACAGGGAAGTACTCAATTACAGCTGTGTGTTCGATGTAAAATCTCTCATTCACATAAACTATAGAGTCACTGATTAGACATGCCAGCAAGAAACTGTGTAAGCTGTGGCCATCCTGAATGTTCTTTAGGCTGCCTTCTCTATGCCTGATAGACCACAATTACAATGACCTAGAGGTCAGCCAAACAGAGTTACCTGTTGACTGTCCCCAGAGACATTTATACTCACTCACGCATGGCTCTATGGGACACAAACACTGCCTTGGGGAGGAAATTCTAAACTACATTCATCAATTACATTCCCAAATCCCTGTTTTACTTTCTCAGGCAGCAACCTGATTTCAGGAAAAATATCTGACCTCTTGGAGGTCCTAAAAATAAAATATTTATTGTATCTTCCCACCCCCTAATGCAAAGAAAATGAAAATTTTTTTTAAATCTGATTATATCACTGCTCTACTTCAAACCCTTCCATGGTTCCCCACTGCATAGCAGATAAACTTCATCTAAAGGGGATGCTATGTGATGGAGTGGACAGTATCTGCAACACTCCACTTATTATTTAATTTTTATTTACTGACTTTAGAAAGAGAGGAAGGGAGATGGAAAGAGAGAAAGAGAGAAAGAGAGAGAGAGAGAGAGACTGACTTTCTGCCCACCCACTCACACACTCTTTGGTGCAATACTTCACTTAATCTATATCTATCTATATAAACAGGGAATATGCTAATTAGCCGAGCTTCACGACCGCTCAGGAGGAGGCTGCATCACGACCGCTCAGGAGGAGCTGCGCACGCAGATGGGCAGGAGAGGACTGCGTGCTGCCCCCACCCCAGCAGCTGCGGGGACACAACACATGGAGAGGCTGGGGCTGGGGGCAGGCCAGAGCAGAGACACAAAACACAGGAGCACCTGCCCCCACCCCAGCTGACACAACACGGCGGCTAGTGCTATGCGGGTCAGGCGCGGGTCCTGGCCCCCCACGGGGTGCCTCCTCGGTAGCCGAGCGTCACGACCGCCCAGGAGGAGCTGCGCGCGCAGGTGGGCAGGAGAGGACTGCGTGCTGCCCCCACCCCAGTGGCCATGGGGACACAACACACGGAGAGGCTGGGGCTGGGGCGGGCCGGAGCAGAGACACAAAACACAGGAGCGCCTGCCCCCACCCCAGCTGACACAACGCGGCGGCCAGTGCTACTCGGGTCAGGCACGGGTACTGGCCCCCCACGGGGTGCCTCCTCGCGTGATTGCAATCGCGCGCTGGGCCTCTAGTATATATATAAAAGCCAAGGGACCAGAATGACCTGAATGACCAGAATGACCAGCCACCATGATGCGTACTGCAACCAACCAACTGGCCCGATGGGGGTGGGGCCAGCCGCCCAACCTCCCGCAGCCCCTCCCCCTCCCCAGTCGGTCCACCCCACCCCAATTGGGGGCAGGGCCAGCCAGCCAACCTCCCACAGACTCTCCCCTTGGACGACCCCACCCCCAATCAGGTCCCCCCACCCTGATTGGGGGTGGGGCCAGCCAGCCAACCTCCTGCATCCCCTACCCCTGGCTGGTCAGACCCCACCCATTCATGAATTTGTGCACTGGGCCTCTAGTTAGTGAATAAGATAAAGTATTATAGTAGGCTTGAGCAAGATCCAGTTCCTTCTAAACCTTATTTCTACCCCTAGAAATAAGGCAGGCTATATCATTATCTCATTTATTGTTCACAAAGCTTTAGGAAGTAGGTTCTCATATTATCCCCATTTTGTCGACAATGAGACTGAGGAACAGAGAGGTTAAGTCGCTTGCTGAAGATTGCATAAGTAGCAGAGCATGCACATAAATTATAATAGCTTAACACAAGGGTGAACTTTTTAAACCATCCACCAATGGGCTGTATTTCTCAGTCTGAGTTCCATTAACCTGTCCAGAGATAGGCCAAAAACTTACATTGAAATTGTTGTACGCATATATCATTTTTGCTAGGAAGATAATCCATAACTTTCCTAAAAGTTTCAATAGAATCCATGGCACAAACAAAATTGATAAAAGAAAAAATCTGCTATATTACTATAATTCAGGGGCTGTAAAGTGATTTCCAAAAATATTTCTTAGGAGGCTTTGAAGGTTGCAGGACTTTAAAGAATTTTATGTTACCATAATAGTTCATTCAAAACCTATACCATTTACAAATTCTTCATTCTATTAAACTTGCTTCCAACAAGCTGTAAACATGGTACTGGCAAGACAAGAGGATGGTCTGTCCTCAGAGATAGGAGTGACAGGAGTCTAGCCCAAAGGTCAGGTGTGCAGTTGAACATACAAGTGTGAGACAACAAGCTCACCTTCAACAAAGCATGCAAATAAAAAGAGCAAGGCTGAACCATAGGAAAGTCCTTCAAATAATGCCATTTCTGGTGCCCAGTTATTGGCAAGGAAGGCTGAGTCACATTCAAATTCTCCCACGTACAAATGCCTTCAATTGAGGTGGCCATCTTCTCCAGACCTGGATATTTGCAAAATGCCTTGCTTGCCTTGATTAATGACTCTTTCCATAAAGCCAGTCTTGGTGACGATATGACAAATCTCCTCTATCCCTGTGTGTTAACAGTTCAGAGGGACCATTAGCTTTTGGCGAGTGTCCCAAAATTGCTCTGGATGTAGAAGAATTCTAATGAAATGTAAAGCATCTATCACAAAGAAACACAATAGATTTTTCAAATGCTCAGTACTTCCATTTCACAAACACTATACCTCTTTAGGAAACATAGGCATTTCCTATGCCAGGGGAAAAATTATTTTGAATTTGTCTTTATCATTTCTGTATTTTCTAAATTATACGTTATGAACATATACTATTATTATAAGAGAAAGGAATTTATAAACATTACTTAAATTTTTTTAAAGTCATGTACTCTTGTGGTTCCCAAAGATGGTTCATTACCAGAATCAGCAGGGTAGATGTGTTAAAATGCAGTCCTGCTGAATCAAAATCCCTAGGGCTGATCTAGAACCTGAGTTAGTGGGGTCTCAAAGTTCAGAAGTCTGGTAGTCAAGGCCTCTTGTTTGTAATGGACACAGTTGATTGACCACCCAACACATTTCCCATCTTTCCCTTTTAATAGCACCAGATTTTTTTTTGAGTAGCTATCTCTTTCTATATTTTTTTTAGAATAAGTCCAACCCTCCTCTCACTTCAATTGTGATCCCTGGTTGGTTTAAACCAAGCATGGGTTCAAGGGTGGGCATGTGAACTATGCAGACCAATCAGGGTTGATCTCAGAACCCCATTAGAATGCTAAGACATAAACCCTCTATATCTCAGCAGAATTGAACAGGAACCCTATAGCCCCAATGCTTGTGTCAGCTATCTTTAAACCAGGAAGGGAACTGGACTTAGTCACAGGAACCAGAATGGGAACATGGAAAGAAACTGAGACCTTGGTGCTACCGTAGTGCTGCTGGACCAACTAAACATGGATATTTTATTGCCTCTGCATGCTCAGGTACACAGAACAACAAATCCTCTTTGTTGAGAAGGCCAATTGAAATTAATGATCTGTTCCTTGCAATATGATGACCTAACTGGTACACAGCTCCTGACAGTTATTGGTTTCAGCTGTAATACCTCCTCACTAAAGCTTTCTCTGATTTTCTCCAAATTGTTGCTGCACCTTCTGTGTAGAAGATGGACAGTAGAGGAGAGAGGGCAGAGACAGGCTGCATGCCACTTAAAGCCCAGGAATTGCATCAACGATGCTCCCTAGTCAAGGCTTTAGGCTCTTACCAGTCTTCCATTGCAGAGAAGTCATTAAGCAGGATGGACAAAAGGATAGATGCTCCTCCTTGCAGCATATTCCCAAATTAGAATTGTGGCAGAATACTTTTTAAAAGCACTTAGAACTCTATATGGCACATGTCATGTAATGTGTGTTGTATAAGACTGTTGACCCCTAACTCAAATATTTGGTCTATGACAGCAGAAAAATGGCTTGTCCATGGCACACACTGCTATACTATAAGGACTATACTATACCATATGACATTATATTATACCATAATGCCTGCTATAAGAGCTCAGTGAATACTTTTTAATAAGAGTGAATGAAGGACTGAATAAATAATAGTCTTTACATTTAATCAAAGAATACTAAGTATTGGGGAGGATGTGGGACAAATAGAACTCTGATTGCTGTTGGTGAGAATGTAAATTGGCACAATCTCTTTGAAAAACCATTTAGCAATTTTTCCTAAAACTAAACATACAACTATGACTCAGCAGTTCCACTGCTGATATACCTATATACCCTGGAGAAATGAGTGTGCATGTCCACCAAAAGATTTGTACAAGAATGCTTATTGCAGCTTTACTCAAGAAAGATAAAAATTGGAAATAACCCAATTGTCCATCAACTATAGAGTGAAAAATAATGATATATGAGTAGCAGAATACCACTCAGCAAGAAGAAGTACAAACTACTGCTACCCAGGACAAATAGATGAATCTTACAAATTCAATAAAGAATGAAAAGCCAGACACAAGAGAGTACATACTACATGATTCCATTTATGAAATGAAGAGTAGAGAAGCAGAATGTGCCACCCCAAAATATCCTTCTTTGACATAAGGATTAATTTGAGCTGATTATTTTTGAAACACAGAGAAGTTACCCTTTCTGACGGAAACTTACATTTATAAAGGATATCCACTTATAAGAGTGTCTCTCTAACCAGAAGAGAAGGATGAGTCTAAATAACAGAAACTCTTATCAATGGCTTATATCTGTATAACAAACCTTATTTGTTTACTGTGCTTTCCTGGTAACCTTCCATAACAGCCCCTCCAGTCCCGTTTTTCTTTTATTTTTAGCTAAAGATGGTCTTTAAAGTGGTAGCTTGGGTCGTCTTTAGGAGTTACTCAGTTTCCCTAGATATTCCCAGGAACAAGGAGTAAGGTGTTGAAAAAGTTCCATATCTTGAACTAAGTGTAGTTACATGGGTGTGTATAGGTGTATATGTGTGTATGTGTATATATGATATCAATGTAAGAAATGTTCAAGCCTGTAGAGAATTTTTATAATAGTTTATTTGAGCCAAAACTAATGATATATGTCAGGGAACAAGACCTCAAATGCTCTGGAGAATAACAGCCTTACAGTTTCTTTTATACATTCCAAATTAAGGATGGAGTATAAGGAACACTGGATGAAGGTGGGAGAAAGCAAGGTAAGGACAGAATTACAGAATTGTAATCAGGATTGTAACAAGAGGGTGGTTATGCCTTCGAGGGATGTTACACATGACATTTCAAAGGTATGTTAACCTAGATACAATGGACAGGCTTTAAAAAACCTTTCACTAAAGAAATTATAGGCCTGGGGCATGCCTACCCACCATGACCTGCCCTATTAGAATTTTATAATTTATTGCAGCACCCATTTTTCTGTCCACAATGTGTACACATACTCTCACATATATGCATGCAAACATGTATGCAAAGATTCATGAAGTTGTACATTTAAATTTTACATGCTTTATTTATATAGAAAGTTTAATGCATTAAGGCATTTCAAATTCTTTTTTTTTGTTGTTAAACATATGAGAACACAATGCAAAATTATACCACTCAGAGTCAAAGGTCAGAGTTGGAAGAAACAATTCCTTTATTTTACAAATGAAGACACAAAACCAAAGAGATGGTTATTTAACCAGTGGTAACTC
This sequence comes from Myotis brandtii, assembly GCF_000412655.1. Taxonomy (NCBI): domain Eukaryota; kingdom Metazoa; phylum Chordata; class Mammalia; order Chiroptera; family Vespertilionidae; genus Myotis; species Myotis brandtii. The sequence goes on from NW_005369989.1 coordinate 3,181,250, forward strand.
TTCTTGTTAGTCACAGAGCTAAGTCAATATATTTTCATTACCCCATGCCTTGTAGTTTAAACAAATAGTGGGCATAAGTGAGGAATGGAGAGATGGCAGTGTAGCTTATAATAAACAAAAGGGACTTTCTCCACATCCCTTCTCCTTCCCTGCTCCATGTCCTTTTCCTTTTCCTTTCCCTGACTTAATCCCATGCTAATTATCTTCCCTTGCCTTCCCTATTCTTCATTCTACCTTTCTCCTCCATGACCCACCCCAGTCAAACAGCCATATCATAGATCTCAGTGGTCCCAGGTGATAGAAGCCAAAAAGTAGGTAAGCACAGAGCATGTTCCTTTAAAATATGCATTAATATAGTTGTACATTTATTTACATCACACCTGATTTCCATGAAAAAAAATTTAGACAAGGGAAAAAGTCTGCAATATCCTAAACTAAATTAGAGCAAGCCAGAAAGCTGGGAGGAAGAGAAAATGAGTTAATCAGTCAACAAAGCGGCAGGAGGAACCCAACAAAAGACTGCTCACATTCCTGAAGGCATGCTGAAACCTGAAACAACTTGCAGGCAGCTTATTTCAGCTCTTATCGAGGGAGAATAATCCACCACCAGACACCACCACATCTTGTTCACCTAAGAACTGTCTAAAAGTGTGGCCCCAAATCAGAAGCCTCAAGCACCTCTTCCTTATGGACTAAATACCAATTCCATGCTCTCTCCACTTCACCTTTTCCTACCCTCTTTACTTATAGTCACTTTAAAGTCTTTCAAAACAACTTACATCTTTCTTCTCCAGAGCCATTGTATAAAAGAGCCCCGCTAATCCCCGGATGGGGGACATGTTCATCTTCTCCCTCCAGCCCTGCTGCTGGTCGTGTAGACTGTAGACCCCAGGACCTGGTCCTTTTTCTGGGTAGGATATGGCTCAAGAAACCCTTTCTTTCAGGACAGCAAATGGCCTTGAAGGTTTCTGTTGATCACAGCTTACAAAATTACATATATTATAGGATGAAAAACAAAAATGGAGGAAATTATTATGGAGGGAAAATCAGAATTGGAGGAAGAAGATAATTTTAAGGAAGTAGTCAGTGCCCTAGTATGGGGAGAGATTTTCTCGCTGCCTCTAAAACGTTAACATCAAAGTCAGGAACTGCTGCTGTAACTACCTCCCTGATCTCCATGGTAGGGAGATCCTAATAGGAAAGGACAGATCTGAAGATTTTATCTTACAACATATTAAGGAAAATGGAGACCTTCTGACATTCTATTAGTTGGCACTAAATATAACCTTAAGAAATATGAAGTGATGTCCACCATCTAAACAGCATAGTTTCTTCCAGGGAACAGTTGAGCTATAGACAAATTAAAGAAAAAAAAAAAACATGATCTGATCAGAGGCAGGTTGCAAAGAACTCCTCTCTCCACATCAGCTTAGAGGCCTCAGGACACAAGCTGTAAATTCTATCATGTCAATCAAGCTGCCATATGGTGGGCCTCTGCTTTGTTTATCAACTGATGCACAGAATACAAAATACATTAAAATTGGGTGGTGGGAAATAAACCACTATTCCAAACACTGACAACACAGAAGTCAGGAAATGCATATATTAAATAGTCTCATTTTGCTGCTCATTCATCCAAGTCCAACATTTTAGAAACCATCCAAGGAATTTAAAATGTTACTTACTACTAATACTCAATTGAGAGTAGAAGAAATTATAGTGGAGTCATTATCTATTATCTACTACTGTTAGCTGAGTGACTGCAAATAAAACATCTTAATTTAGTCAAATGAAAATGAAGACTTGGGTTTTTTTTTCATTACTGAAAAAATAGAAAACAAAAAGTATTTTAAAACTATGAAATCCTTGAATCTTACAAATATTTGAGAACTCTAAGGAGTCATTAAAGAATTTGTGGCCTGCTTATAGGAGAGAATGGTTTCAGGGTGTGGACAAAATGCACCCTTAGAGTTCTTCTCAGTCTGTAGCCACTTCCAAGCAATTACTCTTGTATCATTAGACCATGGCCCAATGGGTCGCTTTACTTAAAATTATATTTGTAAATGTTTAACTGTTTTATTGTCTTGATGGCTAAACTTTAGGGCTCTGTAGAGAAGCTGGATTTGGTTTTCAATCCCGGCTCCAAGACATATTAGTGATATGATCTTGGGCAAGTTACTTTAATTCTCTTAGCTCCAATTTCCTTGTCTGGAAAAGGAGTACAATAACATTAAATATTAACTCATATTTATTATTAATGATGAATTCTATCTTATATCAATTTTATATACATTTTATGTGTAAATATTAAATATGAAAGAATATGAAAACCTCCTCATACAGTGGTTGTGAGGATTACCTGAAAGGACATTCAGTCGCTGTTAACATCAACATCATTATCTCCATTCTCATATTCATTAGTAATTCACTAATGAATTACTGGGGAAAATAAAGAAAAATCTTCATTTTCTCAAAAGAAAAAATATCCCAACCCCAAGGAAACAGACAAGGGCCATTCCTACCTATATGTAATTTGGAAAGGCCAGTATTTTGCTGAACCGAAACCTTTACAGATACTTTGACAGGGGGTAGGGGCTGTGAAAGGGAGCATAAAGCAAATTCATCACCAAAGTCTAGGAATTTGTGGTAAATAGTAAGAGGCTGGGAGGAAACGCAGTGGCATGCCAGCAGCGAGGGCTCAGGATTCTCTGAGGAAGGTCAGCAGAACGTGGACAGTGCAAGAGGCAGTGATGGGGTTCAGGACACATTACCCCAAAATATGCCACCCTGTTATACTGTATATTTTAAGCTCAAGGAGTTTGAGAAAAGGGCAGAAGTAGGAAGGTCTCTCTGACCCTCCCTCACCCCGTCACCCTTCTTCTTTGAAATAGGTCATCTCATAGGAGAGATGCCCTCCCCATAGCCTAAGGAAAGGAGCATCCTTATTTCTGAAGACAATGGGACTCCCTGAGAAGAATCCCAATAGGCCTTACTAAGTTTCTTCCAATTGCTGCACTCACCTCAGACTACTTAACTTCTCACATTTCTTCATGATTGCCCGTTCTTATTTTAAAAAATATATTTTTATTGATTTCAGAGAGAGGAAGGGAGAGAGAGATAGAAACATCAATAGTGAGAGAGAATCATTGATCGGCTGCCTCCTGCACACCTCCCACTGGGGATCAAGCCCCAAACCCAGGCATGTGCCCTGACCAGGAATCAAACCGTGACCTTCTGGTTCATAGGTCGACGTTCAACTACTGAGCCACACCAGTCATGCACTGCCCACTCTTCATTATGCCTCACATAAAAAACATGCAGGTCTGTTCCTTTAGGCCTTCATTCCTTACTAGAGGCCCGGTGCATGAAATTTGTGCATGGGTAGGGTCCCTAGGCCTGGCTGGTGATCAGGGCTGATCGGGGCCTTCCAGCAGCCGGCTGGCCCGGGCCTTCCTCTGCTCCGCACTGCCCCCTAGTGGTCAGCACACATCTTAGCAAGCAATCGAACTCCCAGTCTCCAGTAGAACTCCTGAGGGAACACTGCATATTAGCCATATATATGATGGCTCCAGTATCAAGTAAATAAATCTGTATGCTTTTCGCCTCTTAATCTGTCTTGTTCAGTTTAATTTTCAAACCCAACCAGAGACCCCAAGAGGGTAGAGGAAAACATTTTCCTCCCTTACAGAAGCAACCAGATCAAAATAAAATGAAGACCTTTTGCTTGGGCTCAGTGTCTAAAAGTCATTACCCTCTCCTTAGAGAAAAGATAGTATAAGTTTATATCAGAATTTACTATATGTTCTTTGTAATGTGTTATTCTAATCTTTTGAAGCTGACATATAGTCAATGTAAGAGAGTTCTGATTTTAGAGTGAATTAGATCATTCTTAGCTAATCTGTTTGCTGCCAAAGAACATCCCAAGATTTTTTTTAAAAAAAAAACACTCTCTGAGAATGGCTATGGATAGACAATCTGGACCTGATGAACTGATGGTCACAGTCCCAGAGTGGGAAAAACTAGGCAAACTACTGTTGCCCTTGCTTTTCATGTTATTATAATACTAGAGGCCCACAGTGCACAAATTCGTGCATGGGTGCGGTCCGGCCGGCTGGCCCTGCCCCCAATTGGGGTGGGGGGGGCCAATCGAGGGTGGGATTGGCCTGGGGGAGGGGCCATGGGAGGTTGTGGGAGGCCGATCAGGGCCCTGATCTGACTGGTTGGCCACTGCAGTGCGCATCATAGCAACCGGTCGTTCCAGTTGTTCCAGTCATTCTGGTCGCTGGGCTTTTATATATATAGATGAACTGTTTTATCCAGCTCTGAAATAAAAGTCAATCAGACTAAAGTAATCCCTTAGACAATAACATTTCAAGCAGAATTCCCATCACTTCCTGGAAGCCCCCAAATGCACAGAGATCTCCCAACAACCTGAATTCTTATCTATTCGACCAGCAATGAGGTGTGCCCACAAGATTTCCAAAACTAACAAAAACCAGAAACCACTTCTTCCTGGAGCTACAGGGAATCATCGTTACCATCTTCACTTAATAGTCAGTTAAAAGTGGAATTGCCGAAGAAACATTGGCCCTGACCCACAGCACACAGAAATCAACACCATGTGGAACTATTGTAGCCCACAGAGCAGGCAGTCTCCACCCTGCTGAGATCAAGGGAAAGAAAACAAGTCATGCCAGGAGCCTGAGAGCCCTCTTATCCAAACTCTCTTTCCGGCTCTGCTGCAGATAACACTGTGCACGCCAATCCTTCACTAATTGTTCCCTTAACAGCAAAGAGTGAATGATGATGATAGCAACAAAAACACTTATGAATGCTTATTATGTACCAAGCACTAATATGCATGCTTTGTTCTATACTAAAACATTTTATTTTCCCATAAGCCTATGAAGTAGGTACTATCAGGCCATGCATTTTACAGATGTGCTCTCTGTGGCATATAAGAGTTAACTAACACATCCAAGGTCACACATCCACAACACAAAGCTAAGGTTTTAAAATGAGCTTTCTCGCTTAGCATAATTAACTCTCCGGGTCCATCCTTGCTGTCGCAAAGGGTAAGATAAGTCAGTCAGAGAAAGACAAGTACCATATGATTTCACTTATATGTGGAATCTAATGAACAAAATAAACTAACACCCCCACAGACTCATGGATACAGAGAACAGACTGACATTCATCAGAGGGGCAGGGTTTGGGGGCTGGGTAAGAAGGTTGAAAAGAGTAAACAAATAAATAAAAAGACTAGACTCATGGACATAGACAACAGTATGGGAGGCCGATCAGGGCCCTGATCTGACTGGTTGGCCACTGCAGTGCGCATCATAGCAACCGGTCGTTCCAGTTGTTCCAGTCATTCTGGTCGCTGGGCTTTTATATTGTATTGTAGAATTGTTTATCCAGCTCTGAAATAAAAGTCAATCAGACTAAAGTAATCCCTTAGACAATAACATTTCAAGCAGCATTCCCATCACTTCCTGGAAGCCCCCAAATGCACAGAGATCTCCCAACAACCTGAATTCTTATCTATTCGACCAGCAATGAGGTGTGCCCACAAGATTTCCAAAACTAACAAAAACCAGAAACCACTTCTTCCTGGAGCTACAGGGAATCATCGTTACCATCTTCACTTAGTATTACTAGTCAGTTAAAAGTGGAATTCCCGAAGAAACATTGGCCCTGACCCACAGCACACAGAAATCAACACCATGTGGAACTATTGTAGCCCACAGAGCAGGCAGTCTCCACCCTGCTGAGATCAAGGGAAAGAAAACAAGTCATGCCAGGAGCCTGAGAGCCCTCTTATCCAAACTCTCTTTCCGGCTCTGCTGCAGATAACACTGTGCACGCCAATCCTTCACTAATTGTTCCCTTAACAGCAAAGAGTGAATGATGATGATAGCAACAAAAACACTTATGAATGCTTATTATGTACCAAGCACTAATATGCATGCTTTGTTCTATACTAAAACATTTTATTTTCCCATAAGCCTATGAAGTAGGTACTATCAGGCCATGCATTTTACAGATGTGCTCTCTGTGGCATATAAGAGTTAACTAACACATCCAAGGTCACACATCCACAACACAAAGCTAAGGTTTTAAAATGAGCTTTCTCGCTTAGCATAATTAACTCTCCGGGTCCATCCTTGCTGTCGCAAAGGGTAAGATAAGTCAGTCAGAGAAAGACAAGTACCATATGATTTCACTTATATGTGGGATCTAATGAACAAAATAAACTAACACCCCCACAGACTCATGGATACAGAGAACAGACTGACATTCATCAGAGGGGCAGGGTTTGGGGGCTGGGTAAGAAGGTTGAAGGGAGTAAACAAATAAATAAAAAGACTAGACTCATGGACATAGACAACAGTATGGGTTTGCCAGAGGGAAGGGGATGCGGGGAAGTAGAAGTGGGTATGGGGGGATAAATGATGATGGAAGGAGACTTGACTTGGGGTGGTAAACACACAATACAATATACAGATGATGTATTGTAGAATTGTTTATGTGAAACCTATATAATTTTATTAACCAATGTCACCCTAATAAATTCAATAAAATTTTTTTAAATAATAAAATAAAATAAAATGAGCTTTTGGACTCTAGAGGCCACATTTTCAACAACCACTTTTACTACCTGTTAGAAAAGTAAGGTGTATTTGTTGATGTCCATTTTTCCCAGTGCTCAGAATCTTCCTAGGGTTCTAAACTAGCCTGGCTTAAATAAAAGAGGAGGAGGAAGCAAAAGGACATGAAAAAGCTCTGAGGAGAGAGAACTAGGATTGATTTAATAAGCAATCCTTTCATTGAATTTCTATACCTGCTAAATATAGCCCTTCTTCCCTTAAAACATTTTTTATAAGAGAACAGAACAAATTTTAATAGGAGTTGGGCAGAGAAGGGACTAGAGAGCAAGTACATTGTTATCTGTAGATCACTGCACAAATGTAAGGTATTCTTAGCAGTATTTGAAGCTTAAGAAATTCAGTGAATGCAATTTTGTACAAAGACTCACTCACTGTTAGTCTATTAACTCTTTGCAGCTCTGGCAACCGTTTATAACAAAGTTATCGAACACTTATGTGCCCCTATTACCAAGGGTCTGTTTGGGGAATGAAAGGAAGAATGGTGATCCAGGAGATAGATGGAGGGGAGGTGCTCAAGTGAAGAATGAGAACTGAGGTAATTACTCTTGCATTGGGTAAATTCACATGGAATATTTCCTATATGCCAGGAAAAAGTGTTAAGGATACAAGGAGGACCTCTACCTCGAGGAAGCTTGTTGTCTAGAGCAGAGGCTGGCAAACCTTTAAATATTTTGGCTTTGCAGGCCATAAGGTCTCTGTCCTAACTACTCAACTCTGCTGTAAACACAAAAGCAGCCATAGACAATATGTAAACGAGTGGGTACAGCTGCATTTCAATAAAACTCTATTTTTTAAAAAAACACACACATGGCTAGATTTGGCCCACAGGCCACTATTTGCAAACCCTGTTCCAGTAGACACCTCAAGAAAGACTTATAGGAAAAACACTTTCTGGGTTGTTTCACGTCCACATCAATTTCTTGTCTTTATCCTTATACAACTCTTATCTGGGTCTTTGGATCCTGTCGAGTAGTTTGTAGATGTATTTTAGCATTGACTATTGCTGTGGAAAATCTGAAGCCAGTATTTCTTCCCATTATAAGTAGGTGACTTGCCAGAGGATTCTTTATCTATGACATCAAGGGATCTTATTGAGATACTAGAGGCCTGGTGCAAGAATTCGTGCTCGGGTGGGGTCCCTTGGCCTGACCGGCGATCAGGGTCCATTGGGGCTGGCTGGCCAGGGAAAGGGACCGCGGGAGGTTGGCTGGCCGCAGGAGGTTGGCCAGCCGCAGGAGGTTCGCTGTGGGAGCGCACTGACCACCAGGGGGCAGCTCCTGCATTGAGCGTCTGCCCCCTGATGGTCAGTGCACATCATAGTGACCAGTCGACTAGTCATCTGGTTGGTTGATCGCTTAGGCTTTTATATATATAGATGGCGGAGTAGTCTGGATATGAAAGGCTGTTCCCCAGATTTTAGCTTATTTATATTTTGACCTAACAAGTATGCTTGTCATACCATTTTACATGATGCTTTCTTTTTCTAGTTTCAAAGCTTTCTTTTTCATATCATTTGCTTTATGTTTTGTGTTCTAATCTTTAGTGGCACACATATTATTGTTCTTGTGGTTACTTTTATGACTGTAACATACAGTATTTGTTCAGTCTATACTGTGAATCATCCACTTTTATTCAATCATTTAACTGTATTTAACAAATACCTTTGTAGTGTTCACTTATGTTGTAGTTAATGTTTACTATTTCCTTTCCTGTTTTCTGGTGAAGTCACATTTGACATCTTCCTGTACTCTTACTACCTTTTCTATGAGCTCTTACACGTCAGCTTTATGTTCCAACTCCCTAGAGGTGATAGGAAAATTAAGTTTATTTAATTTGTGTAGAAAAATTGGTTGTGATTTTTATTTGTTTGATAGTAACATTCTTTCTCTGCCATTATTTTCTGTTGTTTTTCATCACTTTTTCTGATTTATTCCTTACATGGATCCTGTGTGTACATGCTCCATTACTTACCACTAAAGGTAATGAGTGTTAGAGAAACAACTGTGTGTAGGAAGTCTGTGCTGTGTAGAATTCTTGTTTCAGGTATGCTTGAATATTGTGTGTGTGTGTGTGTGTGTGTGTGTGTGTGTGTAATTTTTTTCCTCTCCCCTAATGTAGATAGATAACTATAGATAACAATGTAAAGACTTTTTCCTACCTCACTGTCACAATAACAGACAGCTTCCTGCAAACATGGTTTACCCATGTGATTCTTTATTTAACCTCATCCTCTATGATTGCTGAAAGGAACCTAGGTCTGAGGAATTCTGGAAACTGTTAAGATTTAGATTTTTCTCCTCCCAGGGGTGACTTCTTTCTGGCTATTTCTGAGCTCTTTGGTCTGGTGTTTCTGGCTGCTGTTGAGGGCAACCCTTTGCTTGGACTCATGCTCTTGGCAGCCCTTCCATCAACTGTGCAGTTTAAAATTTTTGCTGTCGTTTAGTTTTGCTGAAAATGGAATTTGTGTCTATATTTTTCATTTGCCTTTTTGCTTTTAGAAACTTTTTAGGAAAAAGAGATGGGAATGTTGGCTTTACTGTATTCAAAGCAAAAATCTCAAATATGAGCATTGATTGCTCTGAGATGTGAACATGTGTGAAATTGTAAAGTGGCTGAAAGTGACCTAGGGTAATCAAGACAGGAACATAAAAACCAGGAAAACACACACACACAGCATCTTCAGATTAATAGTTACTAAGTACTGATTGCCTAAGGATGAGAAAAATCCTAGTGGAGGAAACACAAAAATATAGGAGGGCACCCATCCTATTGAGAGAAAAGCAATCCTTACCAAGTCTGTACATGTTCTGCAAAGACAGGAAGATGGTTGTGATCAAAAGACCAAGCCCAAAAACAGATCTTTTCTGCGGAAAGAGGCACTTCCCACCAGCAATCTTAAGGGTAGTATCTGATCTGCCTTATTTATAGGTACAATCATTTTTGTCTTTCACATTTTTCTCCTTACTGGTAAAATCCTTTTCAGTCACACACATATGAATACCATTTTTTGGTCATTTTTTACTTTACAAAAACAAAATTATATTAAGTACTTCTTTTCTCCATCTAGCATTTCTCACTCGTATTACCTTGTGCTAATTCCTCAAAATAGGCTTGAGTAGCTTTAATTTGTCTTTCTTAATGTCTGCATACAATTTCCTGGTATAATTATGTACTATAATTTATTCAACCATCCCATTACTGATGAGCACTCACATATTTTCCAGATTTTGCCACCACAAACAATGTTGCATAAAACATTTTTACGTACATTTTATGTACCAGGGCTTTTGTTTCTATATGATAGATTCCTACAATTTGTAATTGCTGAGTCCAAGGAAATATATATTTTTCCATCTTAATGCAAGCTGTCAAATGGCTTTCTGAAAAGGCAGAAACACCTCATATTTTTACTAGCAATGTAGGAAAATCCCTTTTTCTCTACATGCCCTCAATAAATATTTAAATCAGTTAGTTCTGACTTATGTTATTTTCCTTATCAGTCTTTAGATAATTTCCTCCTTTTGTGCAAAGTGATGTCAGGGAAGACAGAGCAGAGAGAGATTAAGAAAAAGTCATGGTGTCAGACAGTCTTCTGTATGGAGATTTGGGAGCGTTTATTCAGCAAATACTTTTCAGGTACTTATTCTAGGTGCCGAAACTGTACAAGGCACTGGTCAAATTTTTAAAAATATAAATAAGCCCAGAGAAGCATGCAGCCCAGATAGGAATAAATTGTAGCAAAATGTCTCTATTGAGGAAGGTCTAGGATCTGCTTTCTGTTAATGTATGACTTCTTGAAACCTCAGTTTACTGATCCAAAAAATGGTTTTGATATTATCCACACATTGGGATAGTTCTGGAAATTCTGAGATGGTGCATGTAAACCACTTAGCACAATGCACAGCACAGAGCAAGCACTCAACAAAAGGAGGGGTTGTATTATGACTATTATTATTATCACCATTATTAAAGATTTATGTAGAAAAATAGTGGATAATAAGACGAGTCAGGTAAGTTGGGGCCAGAATGGAGAAACCTTGAATATCCCATTAAGAAATTTCATCTTTAGATTATGGGTTCTCAAGAAAGAGAGTGATATGATGAGAATGCTATTCGAGGAGGATTTCCTGGTCAGTCATTAATCTGGATAAATTAGTGATGAAGAGGCTAGCAGCAAAAAGAGAGTAGGCGGTATATCAGTTAGATGCTTCTTCTACAAAGCAGGACTGATATTTGAAATAGTTTTTTAAATGACCTAGCATTGGCACTGACCAGTTAAAGCAGGCAACTGAGTCATCAGAATGGATACTGGCTGTAAACAACCCGTACTGCTGTATCAGCCCTATTCCTAGGTGAGAGAGCACCTTCCAGAAAATGGCTTCAATAATTGTTTATAACTCACATAAAAAGAAATCTGGAGGAAGATGGTTCTAGAGTTGGTTAATTGTGCAACCTACCAGAAACTGGCCTGGTCCATCCATATCCCTTAGAAAGCACCGTCCAATGCACCCTGATCCAAAGGCTTCCTGTGGCCAGTGTCTGCAGCTCTTTACAGGTTCTCTCTGCCTGCAGGAGTATTCTCATCCCATGTGCAGGACAGACTGGAAGTACTAGGAGGTAACATTTTGAGACTAGTGCTCAGACAATGCCTCATGGGAGTTGATGGATAAATACTCAGGTTTGCTGGCCTCTTGGGTGAGACAGCTGGGAAATGTATGCTGCACATTCTCCCCCAAGTCCCCAGCAGGACTGCGGCCCATTTGCCAAAAGCAAGAACCTACTCCTTAGCACACAATCTGTGGACTTCCTTCCTTTCTCTGTCACTTCCCCGCTTCCCTGCTGATGTTTTCCTAAGATTGTCCCCCAAATAAACTTCTTGAACTTGAATATTTTTCTCAAGAATGGCTTCTTGAAGAGGCAAATGGTATACACTTTCACCCTGGGGTGTGCCTCACAAGATGGAGGCTCCAGACATTCTTCTCATTTCATCAGAGGAAAAGAAATACTTTCTGAAGGCTCTCATCTTCTCCTCCCATAGAGTCTGCTTTCATTGGCCACAATGGGGTCACATGTCCTTGCCTAACCATACAAAGGAGAATGAGATTAACATGATGCTTTTAGGCCAATCAAGACTCTGATCCTGAGCACAATAACAACAAACACATGAATAAAAATAGACCTGGGAATGACTCCTGGGTAGCTTCAATGGTCTTTTCTAGAAAGGGCTTCTTTATGAACTTGGGCATGAGGCAATGAGAATGGCTACCCTGGTATTGGCAGTGAAAATCTTCATCTAAATCCTGGACTGGATTTGTCCAGTGAATTATCAGTCTTTCATCTACTTTTAGAAAAAAAAAATTTTAAATGGCAAGTTTTAACATTCTACTCTGTGATTAACCTACCATGAATGTGATCTGCATATTTCATATATGAAATGGGCTTGATAAACCTTAATTGCCCACAATAGGAAAAACATTTTTCATAATGATCGGGTATTCACACTGCTCTTTCCCATCATTTATCTGAGTGCTCAGAGATATATTAGGGCCAGTTAGGAGTAGAATTGCCATAGAACAGCCCTTGATAATATTGCGAAGTACTAAGTATCCTCACAATCTTCCACATTGATACCTAATCCAGGCATAGCATGGCTGCCTAAACATCATTTATTAATATTCAGACAGTCTGTGTGACTAAGACAGGTACTGATTGATGACTCAGGCCAGATAGGCTCTTTAGAGACAGAATCTTGAGTATATTCCTATTTTGTATGAATGTCTAATGAAAATACCAAAGTTTCTTCTCTTGACAGCCAGGAGCTGGCTTCGGGCAGGCCTTTGACTCAGCATGGGACCTTAGCTGCCATTTTTCTTACTTAACGTTTCCTAAATCCCAGGCAACTGCACACTTCATTGAGATTTTCTCCCCTAGGTGAGATCCCTCTGAGGAGGTCACCAAGAAAGACTTCCCCCCGGATGGGGCCTGTCAGATATTTCACTGCAGACGGGGGAGAGAGAAGAATGAGTGTTCGGAACACGGAGCTGTCACCACACTGAGCATATCAGTATGTACTGAGCTCAGCTGCTGCTGCTGCAGTGGCGTGAGAGGCAGGAGGTGATAGAGTTCGCCTTCAGCCGGGGCTCTTTTATATTTGTTGGCATGGAAATAAATTGGTTTCACTTTTTATTTCCTCTTTAAAAGTCCTTTAAATTCTAACAAGCTAATGGAGCCAATTCCTTTTGTCACCCCAATCCAAGTCCATTAACACCCACCCCGCATTTCATCATAACCTCGTGCCCCTCTGCAAGCCGGGCAATCATTCATGTTCAGCAGGAAGAAAAACCCAAAGGTGTCTGATAATTCCAGGCTGAGGCAGAGATCCAGTGAGAGGATGTCAGTCGGTTCAGAGCCCTTCAGAGACGGCCTGCTTGTCAATCTTGGCCTTGCTGCAGCCAGGAAGACAGGCCATTAGGAGGAAGCCGCCACCTTTGGCCTTCACTAATAGTGGGAGGGGGCGGGCCAGGGGGGCAGGTGGAAGTGGGGAGCTGTGTTTTATCTCCCCTGTATGTGTTATGTTACCTCCTGTTCTTGCATGGTATTAACAGGAAAGCCCAGTACGGAAGGCACCTGTGGCCCCAAACTAGAGAAATGGGAGAAAGCAGAGCAAAAGGATGGGGTCTCATCCACGCTGGTCTCAGAAGGAACAGAAACCTGAGCCTCATGCTTTCCTGAGAGCTCAGTGAGTGGTAGCAGCTATAAGGAGAGAGGCCAACAGCCTAGCCGATGTGGCTCAGTGGTTGAGTGTTGACCTATGGACCAGGAGGTCACGGTTTGATTTCCAGTCAGGGCCCATGCCTGGGTTGTGGGCTCGATCCCCAGGGTGGGTTGGTGGGAGGCAGCCCATCAATGATTCTATCTCATCATTAATATTTCTATCTTTCCCTCTCCCTTCCTCTCTGAAATAAATTTAAAAATCTGTTTTTTTAAATGGAGAGAGGCTGACAAATGTAGTCTCTGAGATGTTTCTGGGGGAAAACAGCAAGTGGAGGAAGATGTCCTTGACCTCAGAAAAGTCTACAGAAGTCACACCAAAGCCAGAGCTCTGGGAAGCAAAGCACTATGTCAATAGCACCTGCATGAGTCTGTAAGTCTCCATGCACACACCATTCAACATGTTACTCTCTCCCTACTGAGCACTTGAAATGTGGCTGGCTGGAATTTAGATACATACACGATTTTGAAAATGTCACACAGAAAAAAAAAATATTTGATATTCATTAGTTACTTTTATATTGCCTATTGAAATAAAAATGACCTTTAATATATTGGGTTAAATAAAATATGTTATTAAAATCCATTTCCCCTGTGCCTTTCTCAATATTAACATGGCTAGTAAAAACTTCTAAATTACATATGTGGCTCACATAACATATCTGTCGGACATCATTTGTCTAGGCAAAGAGACACAGAATTTCAACACTCTAGGGGGGATGAGTTCTGATCATACCAAAACTTTGCCCTCCTCTCTGGACCCCTGAGCCTCCTGCTTTCCTGAGAAGCACTGAAGTTGGCCTCAGCCGAGCCGTGAGGTCGGAGAGTTTGGGCCCTGCTACTGACAACCAGCCTAGAGAACAAACAGGGCTTTCATTTAATGCATTAACACTTCCTCTTGCCTCTAAAAAGAAACAAGTTTGGGGGAAGCTGAAGTCATAGGAAGTAGGAAGCTGGGGAAAGGTGTCAATTCTTCTCTGCCCCAATTATTTTTACTTTTGTGTTCGCTCCGCTTTGTCATGAAAACGTGCATCTTCTTGCTGACCTGACCCGGGCCCGGCAGCCTGTTCCAATAAGCGTGCCATCCACTGTGCCCGGTGCCCCGCTTTCTGCATCGAGACACAAAGCTCAAAATCATGTCATTCCTCGCTGTCCAGAGGCGATTTGAATAATCTGGAAACCAACTTTGTTCTATTTGCTCAAGTACTGAGGATTTCCTTTATCCTATTGATTTCTTACTGGAATATGCGAAACATCTTGTGAATTCTGGTTGATTGATAGGTTTTGATTTCAAAAAGTCTCTTTTTTTCAATCAGACACCTTGCCCTCAGTGAACTCCCAGATAATTGAGTGAGAGAGATTTGTTTGTGTCTGTGTTTGTAATTGCAGATACAACTGCAGAACTCATAACAGACCACAGAGGCAGGTAAAGGATGGAGTGATCAGTTTTTCCTCTGGAGAGTTCAAGAAAGGCTCTCAGGGCCCTTGAGTTCAGAACCCCTCATCGAACCTCCCCTACACACTTGCACTCCTGTTCCCAAGTCTGAGAACCTCCCCTACACACTTGCACTCCTGTTCCCAAGTCTGAGATCCTCTAGTCATCTCCACGTGGGTGGCTCAGAGATATTTCAAACTTAACATGTACAAAATGCATCTCACTTTTTCCAAAAAGAAAACAATCCATCCCTTCCCTATCAGCCCAGTGTTCCTTCAGTTCCCACATCTCAGTAAATGGCATCACTATTCACTCAGTTCTAAACCACAGCCCTTATTCCTCCCTCTTCCTCTACACCACCCCAGCCAACCCATCTGTGACTCCTGTCAATTCTGAGCCACCATCATCTCTCACCTGGGCTAATGCAGCTGACCCCTACAGGGACTCACTTCCTCCACCCCTCTCCTCTCCATTCTAATTGCTAGGTAGCAACATACATGAAATTCTTCAAATGTAAATGAGGTCGGGTCACTTTCCTGCTCACACCTATCAATGGATCCTAATTACACGTGAAATAAAATTTCAAGCATTTATCTTAGAACCTGAAAACATTTATTAAACAGGACGTAAAAGCACTAGCCAGGAAGGGAAATAAGAAAAATTGAATTACTCTGAAATTAATAACTTCTGTTCATCAAAGAGAAGTAAAAAAATCAACCCACTGAATGAAGGAGGTATTTGTGAAACATGTATCTAACAAAGAACTCATGTCTAGAACATTAAAAAAAAACTCAGGTATACCTATAAGAAAAACAGAGACAACTCAATAGAAAAATGAACCAAATACTTGAACAAAAGCTTGACCGAAGAGAACAGCCGAATGGCCGACGTACATGTGAAAAGGGGCTCAGCCTCTTCAGTCACCAAGGGCTGATGAAAACCACACTGCAAGACCACTGCACCCATCAAGAAAGGTAAGACAATGAGGCAAATGGAATAATACCAAGTGTCGGAGGGGCTGTGAAGCAACTGGAATGCTCACACACTGCTGATGAGAATTTCAAAACTGGTTCAAAATGGCTGAAAAACTGTTTGGCAGTATCTATTAAAGCTGAATATAGTTATCCTATGCCCCAGCAATCCTACCCTTAGGTACACACACACACACACACACACACACACACACACACACCAGAAATCTATACATACATACATACACCTAAAGACACATATCAGTTTGTTCTTAGCAGCATTATTCATAAATATGCCCAAATTGGAAATTAACCAAATGTCCATTAATCGTTGATCAATAAATGTTGGTATAGTCACATAATAAATTATTCAATAGCAAGGAAAATGATTTCAATCACAAACAAATATGGTTGACTCTCAAGATCATACTCTTGAACAAAAGAGAACAAATGCGAGCTCACTGTACGATTTGTTTATACTGCGTTCAAACCAGGAAGAACTATCAACTGCTGTGAGATGTCAGGTTAGTGATGAGGATAACAGGGTACTTCTGGGCAGCTGGCTGCATTCTAGTTCCTAACGTGAGTGTTGGCTACACAGGAATATTGTGAGAAAATTCATAAAATGATATTATGGTTTGTGTATGCATCTTCAACTTTATTAAATGGTGTTTTTTTTTAAAAAAATTCAAACTTCTCACCAGAGCCTACAGAGTCCTACCCTTTCTCCAGCCCCACCCTGAGCTCCTGTCCCCAGGCTTTCGCTGCTCCAGCCCAGTGTCCTTTTTTTAGCTTCTCAAATGCACCAAGTTCATAGCCACCTCATGCCGCTTGCTTATTTGGTTCCCTTGTTCTGAATGCTCTCCCCAACCCTCGTCCAGCTAGCTCCAATTCTCCTTGACACCTGAGCTTAGATGTCTCCGCTTCTTGGGCACCTCAAAGTAGGTTTCCATCTATTATTTTCTACCTCAAGCCCCTGTTCTCTTCCTTCGTAGCACCTATCACAACTTGCATTATTTTATTTGTCTGTGCAATTGTGGCAGGTGTTCTTTCTGGTCAGAATGTTAGCTCCACAAGGGTGTGCACTGTCTGTAGTGTGCAACGTAGTCACTCAGAAACAGGGTGACCAACTCATCCTGGTTTCTCCGGGGCTATCCTGGTTTTAAAATGTAAAGACCCACATCCCGGGCCACACCTCAGTCCTGGGGGAAAATGACAGGTTGGTCACCTCGGTCAGAATGTAGCCTGCTGCCACTATATAGTAAACAATCAATGTTGAACAAATAAACAAATTTTAAAAAGAGTGTTGTTCAGGTGAAGAAAAAAAGGAGCAGCTAGCTATATAACACTTATTTTCCAAACCTGACACAGAAAGAAAGGAAAAGAGGTCAGGATGGAGGGCCCCTGTACCCAGCAGGGCCTTTGAAATGTGCTTACTGTCTCTGATTACATATTGGTGTAATCTCATAATGTGTCGAGCTTTCAAAGGTGCTTCTGTGGGTGGTTGATGAACTCTCCCCAAGGCGTTTTTTGACTTCATGGAAAGCAACCTGCTGAAAGACAAAGTAACAGGCACTGCCTGCAAACACGCCGGTCAAAACATTTCATTGAAATGATCGTGCCATGCTGGCGTCCTCAGGAAGTGGAAGCCCTTCAGAAAACTCAACATTATTCTGCCAGGTAGAGCGACTCTGCAGCCTCCGTCAGCACTGGGGTTAATGTTCCCCCTCCAGTGTGTCCCTTTGGATTGCAGTTTCCTCAGCAGGTGAGTGCAACAGTTTCTGAAATTGAAGCGATGACCTAAGCGTGTGGCTCTTCAGCTTTCACTCGCCTCTCCTTGTTAAGCCACCGGAAGCTCTGTTATGGCTTCCCATTAGCAGAACCGCTGCTTGACCTGGCACTCCGGGCTACTTGTGCCTCTGGAAGGGATTAGCAAGCCAAGTTCAGCTGAAATGGAAGAGCAGCAATTTCCGTGGCTAAGAGTTTCAAGTCAGTCCAATGGAAAATCACAGGAGCACCAATTAAAGGTACAGTCCATTTCCCCATGCATTCATTTTGGACTTACCCACATGACTGACTTCAGCTAGCGGAATGTGAGTGCTGTGGTAACAGCTCCAAGCGTAGATCTTAGGAGGTATCACATACTAGTATTTCCACTCATGCCATTGCTATCCAGCCATCACAATGAGAAAAACATGTATCAAGTAACTCACTAATCCAAAGAGTCTACACTAAGTTTAGACACAGTCGGGAACTGAGGCATCTTCCCTTTCCTCCCTACCGATCTTTCTACATCTGCCTCACCCATCTCTTCAGACTTGCTTTCTTCACTGTCCTATGTATTGCTGTCCCAAGCTCCTCAATTTCTAAGTCTTCAATTCAGAAGGCTACTAGTAATTAGCTTTCTCATTCCCAATTCCAAAATCCTGGGATAGGATCTGCTAGGCCCGACTGTCCAATCAACAATAGCCAACAAGTGGGGTCAAGGCTTCCATTTCAACTGAACTTATGTGGTAGCAGCTCTCAGAAAAGGAAAATTAGGATTGTACCAATAATACATAAAGACTGATTTAAGACATAAAAGCTGGCACATAAGTGGTTGTTATGGTTGTGCGGGATTTGTCTTAACATCTAACAGTACTTTCTGACTTATTCTCTCTGCTGAGATCAGAGGGCACCTGAACATCAGCTCTGATTCCTGGACCAGCTATGGGTCTCACTCTTTTGTGAGTGACCCTTTGTCCTATAGGTGCCCCTGATAGTTGGTGATTGGTCCTGATATGTCCCAGTCAGCCCAATGAGATGTTCTTACATCCTGACTACATCAAAACCTGTGCTCTTGGTCCCTGACTAAGTTCTGAATGGATAAAACATTCTGTTTTTCCATGAAAAGCATCCTCTCTAAAGAGCTTCTTGGTCTCTAGAGTCAAACTATAATAGCCAAATATATATATACTAGAGGCCCGGTGCACGAAACTCGTGCACTGGAGGGGGGTGTCCCTTAGCCTGGCCTGCACCCTCTTGCAGTCCAGGACCCCTCACTCCTTACTGCCTGCCTGCTCGCTGCTCCTTACCGCTCGGCCCAGTGCTCCTTAGCGCTGCCACAGAGGCAGGAGAGGCTCCTGCCACCACCACTGCGCTCGCTAACCGTGAACCCAGCTTCTGGCTCTGCTGCGCTCCCCCTGTGGGAGCACACTGACCACCAGGGGGCAGCTCCTGCATTGAGCATCTGCCCCCTGGTGGTCAGTGTGCATCATAGCGACTGGTTGTTCTGGTCATTCTGCCGTAACAGTCACTTAGGCTTTTATTATATAGATTTCACCCTCTGTTATTCTTTTACAAATATGATTCCACATCTGTGTATATTAGACAGCATGCGTATATATTGTGAATATTTTACTTTCTTTTATATACACACTAGAGACCCGGTGCATGACATTTGTGCACTGGAGGGGGTTCCTCAGCCCGGCCTGTGCCTTCTCACAGTCCAGGACCCCTCGGGGGATATCCAACTGTGGGGAGTGGGCCTAAGCCAGCAGTCGGATATCCCCCAAGGTATCTTTAGTGCTGCCATGGAGTCAGGAGAGGCTCCTGCCACTGCCACTGTGCTTGCCAGCCATGAGCCGGGCTTCTGGCTGAGCGGCACTTCCCCTGTGGGAGCGCACTGACCACCAGTGGGCAGCTATTGCGTTGAGCGTCTGCCCCCTGGTGGTCAGTGTGCGTTATAGCAACTAGTCATTCCTCCGTTCAGTCAATTTGCATATTAGGGTTTTATATATATAGATATTCTAACAAAACTGATTAATATTGTTGAGTTCTCATTATAAGTCAGGTACCAGGCTAAGTGCTTAACATTTACAAATGCCACCCAACACTTAAAATCCTCATAATAACTATAATCGCCACAGCAACCCTATGAGGATTTATTATTATTCCCAATTTTTAAGAAACCTGAGAGGAAGATGATTAAATAACCTGCCCAGAGTTGCAAAGTAGTGAGTATAAAGCCCAGATCCAGAGATATGTGGTGACGAATCTTTATTCATCATCACAACACAGTACTCCATGCTTATATATGTACATATGTGGCATTTATTCACTGCTTTGTTGCTATTATTATCTACCTTGGGTTCAAAAGGCAATAACTACTTTCTATTTGCTTTTGTAACTCATGTCTCAATTTAGATGTATATGGGATTATAAATCCAATGGATAAAAGCATCTCAACAGCATACAATGCTTCATTTGAACACTGAAGGAAATGGTCTGTATACAAACACAATGCATAAGGACATTTAAGTGAAACACGGAAGATGTGGAAGGATGGGAGATGAATGAACCCAGCCAAAAGGAAGAGGCCCTTGGAGTGCAAGTGTCACACATCTTCTGAAGAGCAGAGCACAGCAAGGAGGAGAATTCCAGGCTCCAGGAAGGCCAAGTGGCCATGACATTAATTGAAAGCATCTTCTACTATATATCAGGCACTGTGCTGAGGGCCCCCTGGGGCACTTCATTTAAAGATCAAAGAGGACCTTTCCTAAGTGCCATAGATACCCTATTTTATACTTGAGGAATAGAGGTTCAGAGAGATGAAATGATAGGTGCCAGCTAGGAAGTGGCAGGATCAAAATTCAACCTGGGATTATATGACTCCAAAGCTTTGAGCCACTCTGCATCAAACTGCCATGAAGTGGCGATCCTCTGTCAGAAATAGAGTTCTAGCCGGTGGAAATACTGTGCTGCCCATGGAGCCTGAAACTGAGCGATAAGATATAATCCCTTTCACTGACTGCTAGGCTCTTTTCAAATCTTTAAATTTCCAAGAATTTTTTTTTTTATCACAGGACAAGAAAAGTATCCAAGAAAAAGATAATGAGTTCATGTCTGCCAAACTGAAAGTAGCTATTCAAGAGAAAGCCCAGAGCAACTCCATTTCCTGGCTTAGAGGAACTCCATTGGTTACATTTTCCAAACAACTTCTGCTTGATTTTTAGTTGTTTAGAAAACAAAGACAAAATTAGAGAATATTGTTTCCTGTCCTTAGAAGCTAAGCGTTTCTTATTTTTGTTTTTCAACAGGACTGAGACCTTCAAAGTGGCTAAAAATTCTCTGCATTACTTGGGGTATCAGAAAAATTACCTGGGTCACCCTTGCTTCACATTATTGCTCTTGGGAATGTAACATTCATATTTTTTTCTTTATTTATTCCACATCCAGACAGTGTTTCAGGCCCTCTACTGTACACCATTTAAGTTTCATCGTGCTATTTGCTATATTAGACATGATTTCACATGTCTAAGCCTTAGTTTTTACAGCTGCAAAATGGGCATAATACTTCTTACAATGTGTTCTTGGTGAGCCTAGAAATGATATAGTGGAGACTATGGAAGATGCACAATAAACAGGAGCTTTAATTTCTGCCCTCAAATAGCTGGTCTAAATAACAGGTGGAAATGTCTGCCCACAGAAGCATGAAAGTGGAGAGGCCCTTTACATAGTTAACATCATAGGTACTCAATAACTATTTGATGAGTGAACAAAATGGGAGGGTGAGCTGTTTGCAACTATCAAACATATCCTAAAACCTGGCTTGGTGTCTCAGAATTTAAACACATGACATTAGCCCTAATTCACAAGAATTCACCAAGAATGAGAGCCGTTTAGTCTAAAAGCCTTATCCATCGTTCAGCTTCTCTCTGGCTTAAAGAGCATGATTTAAGGCCAATTGCAAATGGTGACATGGCCCATTCGGTGTTAGATTGAAAGCACCAAAAGTAATGGACTTTATCAGTTCACACTGTGACCATCAGAGTGACTCTGTTCTCTCAGGGAGAACAGATCTCCATGAAGGAAGATCTGAGGGGGCCACCCTCAATGCTTATCTGGCCCTGATTTTAAAACACTTTATTCAAATCAAAGCCACTCATTGCACCTGGATGTTCAACTGGGCTCCAACACTTCCCATCAAGAAAATGATGCATGACATGCCATCCAGGAATTCAATAATTACAGGAAGAAAGAGATTCAGGCAAAGACTGAGGAGCCTGAGAGAAATCCCCACGCTGGGGGTTGCAAAGCTACCCAGAAGTTCAGATCCCGCACTTAGCGGGAAAGATGTAGTTGACTGTCAGGCATCAAGCCTGGTTTGCGAAGCTGTCAGTCACTGCGTGAACTACAAACTCATGGCATGAACTGGCCACGTCCTAGGAGGATTTCCACAAAATGAAAATCCAGATTTAAAAAATGCCAGCAAACCCAAGGAACATTGGAATTCTTAAAAATACCTGGTCTACCAGCACTCCAAAGCTATATGAGAGTCCCTTCCCTTGTCTCTTTCTCACATTTCCTCCTCCTTCTCCCTCTTGTTTTCCCTTCCTTGTCTGTTCTTATCTCCTTCCCCAGTTTTGAGAGACTTACAGAACTGAAGAAACAAAGGAAAGTAATACAGAACATAAGCTTGTTAGAGAGCTTCTATTTACCTGACATCTGAACTCCTTCAAAACTCACATACATGGTATGTTTTATTTTCTTTCCTTTTATGAGAAAAGGTTCAGCAGCTAGCTGATGTGGGAGATTAATTTTTAAATCTATTAATTTGAGAAAGACATAAGACACAAGTTCAATGTAGATTCAAAACCAATTATCCATCTCTATCTAACTAGCTATCTACTCATCTATCCATCTATCTATCTAGTTGCAACAAAAACATCCAAAGCACTACCGTAGACCAGGCTTTTCTCCCCTCTCTGCCCCACATTGGTTCCACTACAAATTCATGGTCTGCAGCCTCCACTGCCCCATCGGTGCTGCTTGCAGCCTTCCTCCATTTCTGTGCTCAGCACCTGTCTCACTCTCCACACCAGCAAAGGTCAGTCTTCATACTCATCAAAGCCTCTACCTTATCACCACCCTCTTTACTCACTTCTCCTTGCCAGAGAAAATAGAAACCATTAGGCACAAATTTCCTCAACCACCTACTCCAAGCTCACCTGCCTGGGTCCTCATGCCATTCTATGTGACCTCTTCAAGACACCTACCCTGTAAATCAACCCTCCTCTTTCCAGAGCTTCAACTTCTCCCTTTCTACCAGTTCCTTCTCCATCAGCATTTAAATATGCTTCAGGTTATTCCATCTTGAAAGCAAACTAGCAGACACACCAAACCCCTCTCCATGGGTTGGTCCTTCCAGATCTGTCTTCCTCTCTCTTTCTGCTTATGGGAAGCAGAGCCTACACTCATTGCCTCCACTCTCTATTCTCCAATTAGTTAGGAGTGTTTGGATTAAAGCAGACTGAGTCAGAACTGTTCTTCTCCCAGCTGACTAATATGATCATGGGCATAATATTTAACCTCTCTCCATCTCATGTAACATGAAGTGAGTATTAACTCTAAGTATTTGGTTGTTATGAATATAAAAGATGGCAATATTGGTAAAGAGCTTAGCACAGTGCCTGGCACATAGTAAGCTCTCAAAAATGTAGCTATTAATAGTATTTAATCCTTAAAACTTTGTAATCTGTCCTCTTCCTCTGCCATTTAACCAACATTCCTGTTCCTGAAAAACTTTTTATTGCTAAATTAAAAAATGATTTTTCAGAATTATATCACTTGATCTCATTGACACAATTATTTGTTTCTTAATCAAACAAATTCTCTGTTCACTTCTCAGTCTCCTTCCTCTAACAATGCAATACTTGTCAGTGTTCCTCAGACTCTCATCCTCCACCCTGCCTATTTTTCACACTCTTTGCACTCCCTTAGTGATCTCACGCATTCCTCTTTCTCCTACAGCAGGGGTAGGCAAACTTTTTGACTCGAGGGCCACAATGGGTTCTTAAACTGGACCGGAGGGCCAGAACAAAAGCATGGATGGAGTGTTTGTGTGAACTAATATAAATTCAAAGTAAACATCATTACATAAAAGGGTACGGTCTTTTTTTTTTTAGTTTTATTCATTTCAAACGGGCCGGATTACCTGGGTCACCCTTGCTTCACATTATTGCTCTTGGGAATGTAACATTCATATTTTTTTCTTTATTTATTCCACATCCAGACAGTGTTTCAGGCCCTCTACTGTACACCATTTAAGTTTCATCGTGCTATTTGCTATATTAGACATGATTTCACATGTCTAAGCCTTAGTTTTTACAGCTGCAAAATGGGCATAATACTTCTTACAATGTGTTCTTGGTGAGCCTAGAAATGATATAGTGGAGACTATGGAAGATGCACAATAAACAGGAGCTTTAATTTCTGCCCTCAAATAGCTGGTCTAAATAACAGGTGGAAATGTCTGCCCACAGAAGCATGAAAGTGGAGAGGCCCTTTACATAGTTAACATCATAGGTACTCAATAACTATTTGATGAGTGAACAAAATGGGAGGGTGAGCTGTTTGCAACTATCAAACATATCCTAAAACCTGGCTTGGTGTCTCAGAATTTAAACACATGACATTAGCCCTAATTCACAAGAATTCACCAAGAATGAGAGCCGTTTAGTCTAAAAGCCTTATCCATCGTTCAGCTTCTCTCTGGCTTAAAGAGCATGATTTAAGGCCAATTGCAAATGGTGACATGGCCCATTCGGTGTTAGATTGAAAGCACCAAAAGTAATGGACTTTATCAGTTCACACTGTGACCATCAGAGTGACTCTGTTCTCTCAGGGAGAACAGATCTCCATGAAGGAAGATCTGAGGGGGCCACCCTCAATGCTTATCTGGCCCTGATTTTAAAACACTTTATTCAAATCAAAGCCACTCATTGCACCTGGATGTTCAACTGGGCTCCAACACTTCCCATCAAGAAAATGATGCATGACATGCCATCCAGGAATTCAATAATTACAGGAAGAAAGAGATTCAGGCAAAGACTGAGGAGCCTGAGAGAAATCCCCACGCTGGGGGTTGCAAAGCTACCCAGAAGTTCAGATCCCGCACTTAGCGGGAAAGATGTAGTTGACTGTCAGGCATCAAGCCTGGTTTGCGAAGCTGTCAGTCACTGCGTGAACTACAAACTCATGGCATGAACTGGCCACGTCCTAGGAGGATTTCCACAAAATGAAAATCCAGATTTAAAAAATGCCAGCAAACCCAAGGAACATTGGAATTCTTAAAAATACCTGGTCTACCAGCACTCCAAAGCTATATGAGAGTCCCTTCCCTTGTCTCTTTCTCACATTTCCTCCTCCTTCTCCCTCTTGTTTTCCCTTCCTTGTCTGTTCTTATCTCCTTCCCCAGTTTTGAGAGACTTACAGAACTGAAGAAACAAAGGAAAGTAATACAGAACATAAGCTTGTTAGAGAGCTTCTATTTACCTGACATCTGAACTCCTTCAAAACTCACATACATGGTATGTTTTATTTTCTTTCCTTTTATGAGAAAAGGTTCAGCAGCTAGCTGATGTGGGAGATTAATTTTTAAATCTATTAATTTGAGAAAGACATAAGACACAAGTTCAATGTAGATTCAAAACCAATTATCCATCTCTATCTAACTAGCTATCTACTCATCTATCCATCTATCTATCTAGTTGCAACAAAAACATCCAAAGCACTACCGTAGACCAGGCTTTTCTCCCCTCTCTGCCCCACATTGGTTCCACTACAAATTCATGGTCTGCAGCCTCCACTGCCCCATCGGTGCTGCTTGCAGCCTTCCTCCATTTCTGTGCTCAGCACCTGTCTCACTCTCCACACCAGCAAAGGTCAGTCTTCATACTCATCAAAGCCTCTACCTTATCACCACCCTCTTTACTCACTTCTCCTTGCCAGAGAAAATAGAAACCATTAGGCACAAATTTCCTCAACCACCTACTCCAAGCTCACCTGCCTGGGTCCTCATGCCATTCTATGTGACCTCTTCAAGACACCTACCCTGTAAATCAACCCTCCTCTTTCCAGAGCTTCAACTTCTCCCTTTCTACCAGTTCCTTCTCCATCAGCATTTAAATATGCTTCAGGTTATTCCATCTTGAAAGCAAACTAGCAGACACACCAAACCCCTCTCCATGGGTTGGTCCTTCCAGATCTGTCTTCCTCTCTCTTTCTGCTTATGGGAAGCAGAGCCTACACTCATTGCCTCCACTCTCTATTCTCCAATTAGTTAGGAGTGTTTGGATTAAAGCAGACTGAGTCAGAACTGTTCTTCTCCCAGCTGACTAATATGATCATGGGCATAATATTTAACCTCTCTCCATCTCATGTAACATGAAGTGAGTATTAACTCTAAGTATTTGGTTGTTATGAATATAAAAGATGGCAATATTGGTAAAGAGCTTAGCACAGTGCCTGGCACATAGTAAGCTCTCAAAAATGTAGCTATTAATAGTATTTAATCCTTAAAACTTTGTAATCTGTCCTCTTCCTCTGCCATTTAACCAACATTCCTGTTCCTGAAAAACTTTTTATTGCTAAATTAAAAAATGATTTTTCAGAATTATATCACTTGATCTCATTGACACAATTATTTGTTTCTTAATCAAACAAATTCTCTCTGTTCATCTCAGTCTCCTTCCTCTAACAATGCAATACTTGTCAGTGTTCCTCAGACTCTCATCCTCCACCCTGCCTATTTTTCACACTCTTTGCACTCCCTTAGTGATCTCACGCATTCCTCTTTCTCCTACAGCAGGGGTAGGCAAACTTTTTGACTCGAGGGCCACAATGGGTTCTTAAACTGGACCGGAGGGCCAGAACAAAAGCATGGATGGAGTGTTCTTCCTCTAACAATGCAATACTTGTCAGTGTTCCTCGGACTCTCATCCTCCACCCTGCCTATTTTTCACACTCTTTGCACTCCCTTAGTGATCTCACGCATCCCTCTTTCTCCTACAGACTGACAAAGTCCAAATCTATATCTGTGGTCCAGAATTTTCTCCCAAACTCCAGACTCCACAATCCAGACTCCACAAGCCTGTAAGGCATCTTTACTAAGATGATTCACAGACATTTCAAATTGTCCCAGTGGATGTAATCATCGTCCACCTGTCTTCCTGTGTGAACCATCACTCATCCAGTCGACACTTCCAGAAACCTTAATGACACCTGTTTCCTTCACTCCCCTCCACATCCGATTCTACTTCCAATATGCCTCAGTCCATTGTCTATTTCCATTCCTATGGGGCACTGCCACAGTCAGCACGTTACTGTCTCCTGTCGGTGTCGCTATCAAAAATTTCCAACTGACACAGGTGTAAAGGTTCAGAATGAACTACCCCAAGATGTGCCTCAGTGTAATGTGGATTATCTTGAGCTAAAGGCAACCAAGACCCTGCAGGCTCAAGAGAAACTTTTGGCCCTTCTTAAAAAAATCTAGAAATATTTAAATTAGGAGCCTGGCCTATGATAAGAGTGATCATTAGAAATGAGTTACCTACCTCTGTGGCAGAGAAAACTAATAATTACTGAACATGTGCCCTTCCTGCAATTCCCTTCTGAAGCCTTAAGGTGTGTTACCTCGTCGTTCACTCAGAATGTCTTATATACCTCAATTTCCCTTTCTGTCTCTGAACCTCTCCTGTGTGTGAGGTCCCTGACTCTCTCATGTATGTGGAGTTTCCATAGATATGCATGCAATTAAATTTGATCATTTTCTCTTGTTAATCTGTCTCCTGTCTATTTGATTATTAAATCAACCAAAAGAACCTTGAGGGTAGAGAAAATGTCCTTCCTCCCCTACAGAGACATTGCATATCTCCTAATCCCTCTCTACCCCATAGCCAGAGTGAGCTTGGTTCATCTATTTTATTTGAGGTAGGTTTTAAAAACATAGAAAAGTACAATGAATGAAAAAACAAACACCCATAGTCCCACTACCCATAATTAACAGTGATGCTTTTAAAATTAAAATCACTTAGAAAATCATAATGTTCCTAAAATTAAATCAGTTTTAGTTTTAAAATTAAAATAACTAGTGTGCAACTGCCCAAAGGGTCCTAATTGTCCTTGGCATCAAGTTCAAATTCAGTTGCAAGGCTGACATGACTCTACAATTTCCAATCTCTTCTCACCCATACTTCCCTACTCAGCAATCCGAAGTGCAGATCACAGCAATCTATTTTTGTTTCCCCCAAAATACCAAGCCCCCTCTCCCATCCAAGCCTTTCCACCTGTGAGGAGGAAGGGCAGTAAAGGGATAAGGAACTGCCTGAGTAAGGGGAAGAAGCAGAAATGAACACTGGAAGGTAGTTGGCAGTCAGCCCATAGAACGGATGTTCAGCGCAATACCTTAGATCGTGCAAGGGACAGCTTCACAGAGTCTTAGGTTGCTCAAAAATATATTTAAATCCAACCTCCCCTTCACTCCTGAACTTACTCACCATGCCTTCCAAAAAACCTGTGTTTGAAGGGTAGTAAAGTATATATACTATATGTTTTGCATCTTATGGATGTTTAATGTATTCAAATGAGAGTATATAATACAAGAAAATAGCTGATTGTAATTCTCAAAGGTTCCTAAGAGGTAGAAATCTTCCCCTGACATCCCTCCTAGGGGGTAGTGGTGATCTTTGAATGGAAAAGGAAAGAAGGTCAGTAACTAAATTAAGCAGTCCTTTTCATGGGGGAAACATCCAAAGGTTTCTGGCAATTCCTTTGTTTTATGGAGACAGTTAAAAGGAAACCAGGAAGGAAGAGAAATCTTTCCACTTCTCGTGACATGCCTTGAGAATTGTCTTATTTTAAGAAAACACTGATGTTTCAGTTACAGTAAATGATGCCTAGAAAATCGCATGGCCGTTGTAAACCAGAATTCTCTAACATTAGTCTGTATTGAAGTCCATCATCAAAGATACGTACATCATTAAATGCCTGATGACATTTGGCTTGTTAGAAAAATTAGTGGAAAAGTAGCACATCCTGAAACCACACTACCAGAATTACTTATGAAATGGGTAGCTGGCGTAGAAGAAAAGGATTATACAAATGAGCTGCATAATCCTCAAAGTTGTGATGGAAATTTCTGTGGATGATTTAAGATGAAAACTGTTATTTTTTAAATGGTTAATAGTTGTTAACTGATCACACCTCTGCTTTTACAATTTTTGTAAAATATGAGAAGAAAACAGAAGGAACTCATTGCTTATTTTTTTAAGTCATAATGAAAGGGAAAGAGAAGAACATCTGTGAATGATCTCTGTATATTATCTGGGTTTTTTGTTTGGGGCTTGATTTTCTCCATTATATATGAGAACTTCCTTCCCACCACCACACACATGCCCTGCACTGGAATCGAGCCCACAACCTGGGCACATGCCCCGACCGAGAATTGAACTGTGAGCTCCTGGTTCATGGGTCAATGCCCAAACACTAAGCCACACAAGCCAGGCAAGTGAAATATTATTTAAAGTGCACTGCCATTAAATAAAAATACATTGCCTTTTACAACAGGTGTTTTAGAAAAATAAATGTGTGTCAAGATTGATGTTATAATTTGTAATGGGAGATTGACATAGATGGTTCTAACAAGGACTCTAAAATATCTTTTATTATTTAGAAATGTATAACATTATGCACACACCCTCAAAAAGGAACACTTCCAAGCTCATTCTATGAAGCCAGCATTACCCTAATACCAAAACAGATAAAGACAACACAATGAAAGAGAATTACAGGCCAATATCCTTCATGAACATAGTTGCAAAAATCCTCAACAAAATTCTAGCAAATCGGATCCAGCAGTACATCAGGAAGATTATACACCATAACCAAGTAGGACTTATCCTGGGGATGCAAGGATGGAACAATATCCACAAATCAGGAAACGTGATACATCACATAAACAAATTGAGAAATAAAAATCACATAATCATATCAATTGATGCAGAAAAAACACTTGACAAAATCCAACATCCTTTCTTGATAAAAAACCCTCAGCAAAATAGGAATAGAGAGATCATACCTCAACATAATAAAAGCCTTATATGACAAACCTACAGCCAACATCATACTCAGTGGGCAAAAACTAAAACCATTTCACCCAAGAACAGGAACAAGCAGGGATGCCCACTTTCACCACTCCTGTTCGACACAGTACTGGAAGTGCTAGCCATAGCAATTAGATAGGAAGAAGAAATAAAAGGTATCCAAATTGGAAAAGAAGACATAAAACTGTCATAATTCGCAGATTACATGATATTGTACATAGAAAACCCTAAAGACTCCATCAAAAAATTATTAGACTTAATAAATTAATTTGGCAATGTAGTAGGATACAAAATTAATGCCAAGAAATCTATGGCATTTTTATACACCAATAGTGAACTTACAGAAAGAGAGATTAAAAAAACAATCCCATTTACCATCACACCAAAAAAATTAAGATACCTAGGAATAAACTTAACTAAGGAGGTAAAAGACCTATACGTGGAAAACTACAGGACACTGAAAAAAGAGATAAAGGAAGACATAAACAGATGGAAGAACATACCATGTTCATGGATTGGTAGAATCAACATCATTAAAATGTCCATACTACCCAAAGCAATCTATAGATTCAATGTACTCCCCATTAAAATACCAACAGCATATTTAACAGACCTAGAACAAACTCTCCAAAAATTCATCTGGAATTTTAAAAAAGACCCGAATAGCTGCAGCAATCCTGAGAAAGAAGAACAAAGTAGGAGGGATCTCAATACAAGATATCAAGCCGTATTACAAAGCCACTGTTCTCAAAAATGCCTGGTACTGATACAAGAACAGACATATAGACCAATGGAGTAGAATAGAGAACTCAGAAATCGACCCGAACCACTATGCTCAATTAATATTTGACAAAGGAGGCAAGAACATACAAGGGAGTCAAGACAGTCTCTTCAATAAATGGTGTTGGGAAAATTGGACAGATACAAGCAAAAAAATGAAACTAGACCACCAAATTACACCATACACAAAAATAAACTCAAAATGGATAAAGAACTTAAATATAAGATGGGAAACCAAACCATAAAAATAATAGAGGAATCCACAGGCAGCAAAATCTCAGACATATGCCAAAGCAATATCTTCACCGATACAGCTAGGGCAATGGAAACTAAAGAGAAGCAAGTGGGACTGCATCAAAATAAAAAGCTTCTGTACAGCAAAAGAAACCATCAACAAAACAAAAATTTTAATCCTCCAAGCATAGTTCTAAGGAGATGTACTCAAAGGTGTCAGTAACAACTAAGTGATGATTCAAACTACATGGAGAAGTCAATAGAAAGTTGAGGAAAATGCAGGTTATAAGAAAGATTTTGGAAAATTCAACCTCAGTATGGTAGACAGTCACTGAGTGAGCATTATACACACATGTGCACACTCACATGCACATAGAATATTTCAGAAACACAGTAAGGAATTCAGATCATTGTGAGCTAATGTTTGTATATAAAAACATCACCTACTGGAAGAGATCAAGCCACGGCCTTAGAGATAGTAATATTCATAAATACAGAAGTCATTATTTACTTCATTTGGGCTCTGTGCCATGCCATGGTGTCCTTTATAATCATGATCTCATTTATTCTCCCAACAACCATATTTAGTAAATTTTAATATGCTCATTTTCAGACAAGAAAACAGAGGTGTGCTTCATCACCAAATCACCACATAACCTTGGGAAAGAAGCATCAAGGTTCCTTATTTCCCAGTTGTAATTATTTCATGAGGACTAGCTTTCCAATATCAGTAGAAATCAAATTTTTTTATGTTAAATCTGATAGTTTATTCCAAGGAATTTATAACTGAACCACAGAGAATAACATGTTTTTATCTAATTAGATTCCCTCCTTTCACAACAGTATACTTTACTTTAAAAGCTAAGGGTAAATATTGCCTAATATTCTTATAAAAGTTTATTTGAGTAGGATACACAGATAGAGCTGGTGTTGAAATACAAATGATTCTGGACAGTTCAGCACCTTTCCCTCAAATTTTCATTAGTTTTACAATTCAATTCAACAAATGTTACTCTAGCACCTATCTGTCAGATATAGGAAATACAATACTAAGCTGGCAGACATGGCCTCTAGCCCTCATAGAATTTTCAATACTGTCAGGAAGATGATGATTAAACAAGTAACTCCAATATAATGCTGTAAGTGCTATAGAAGGTGACAATCAGGAGATTATGGGCGAATATACAAAGGTAAGGAAAAAATCTGGGAGGAAAATGACACCTATGCTGAGACTTGACGTTAACCATATGTGAAGGAAGTAGGATAAAGATCATATTAGGTCTTAAAGTTGAACATGGTGTGTTCAAGAAAGTCACTCTTAAAACAGGTACCATGATGCGGTTGGTGGGAGCATAGAGGTGGGGAGGGTGAGGAGGAAGACACAACACAAGATGCTAGAGATGGGCAAGGGTGGCAAAAATAAGGCTGGAAATGCAATCAGGAGGCAAATCATAAGACTTTCGTGTGCCACTTTAAGAAAGTTGGGCTTTATCCAAAGAGTGATGGAGAATCTTAGAAGGACTTTCATCAGTAGCTACTCGTTTTAACTCCCCTTCTGTCTTTAGGATCGAGTACAATTCCACTCTAATTAAAACCTATCAGAACTTTTAGCCTCACCACATGTTAAAAATTCCTAAAGGTTTTCTTCTGCAGCAGACTGTAATTATCTAGAAAAAGTAACTCCTAAAATCTAGGACTTTCCCATTCAGTTAGCACTCTCACCCACTACCTGTTCATCACTGCAGTATTCCCTGTCTCCCAATTCAAGGAGTAGAGTCCTTCCAAGCCATACAAAAGTAGAAGGGAAGATGATAATTACTCAGCACCTGAAGCATGAACCTACATAACTAATCTGCCTCTACACTGCATTTCTCTTCTAAACCATCCCCATTACCTTTAGCTTATTCTTTTTTGAAGCTAGAGCTTTTATATAACTTGAAGCTATTAAGTGGAATTATTATTTAGCAGGTATCACCGATACTGTGTTAAATTAAAAATGATTCCCTCTTTAAAAGTTTAAAATTACAACTATATTATGCCAGAATACAACCTTCACAGCATAGTCTTAATAAGTCAATTTTTTAAAAAAAACACCTTAAATGTAAAGTGTGTTCCCCACAAGTTTTTTCTTCTTCTGGACAAAGAGAAAATTCTTAATGAGAAAGTGGAAATGCTTTATAGTGAAACAATCCAAAACACACACACACACACACACACACACACACACACACACACACACCTGCATTTGAAGACTGAACTGTAATAAAGAAAAAGTTGTTTAAAGGGGGCAGGGGATATCTAAACAAATAATATCCCAATTATTTCAAACTAGAGGCCCAGTGCATGAAATTCATGCACGGGTGTGTGTGTGTGTCCCTCAGCCCAGCCTGCACCCTCTCCAATCTGGAACCCCTCGAGGGATGTCCGACTTCCCGTTTAGGCCCGATCCCTTTGGACTGTTGGCTCCCAACCGCTCGCCTGCCTGCCTGATTGCCCCTAACTGCTTCTGCCTGCCAGCTGGATCACCCCATAACCACTCCCCTGCCAGCCTGATCGACACCTAACTGCTCCCCTGCCAGCCCGATTGCCTCTAACTGCCCTCTCCTGCTGGCCTGGTCACCCCTAACTGCCCTCCCCTGCAGGCCTGGTTCCCCCCAAGTGCCCTCCCCTGCAGGCCTGGGCCCCCCCAACTGCCCGCCCCTGCCGGCCTGGTCACCCCCCATGGTCCCTCCCAACTGCCCTCCCCTGCAGGCCTGGTCACCCCCAACTGCCCTCTCCTGCAGGCCTGGTACCCCCCAACTGCCCTCCCCGGCAGGCCTGGTCCCCCCCAACTGCCCTTTCAGGCCTGGTCCCTCCCAACTGCCCTCCCCTGCTGGCCATCTTATGTCCACATGGGGGTGGCCATCTTGTGTGTTGGAGTGATGGTCAATTTGCATATTACTCTTTTATTAGATAGGATATCATCCAGGAGGCAATTTCCACTAACATATGCTGCAATTTGCCACAGGCAAATGAGAGCCTCTAATTCAGAACATAAGCTGGGCTTCCACCTATAAAAATTCTATAAGCAACAGCATGCCCTGGCTAGAATAACGATTCATGACTTGTGGCTGAAAACATTCCAGAGGTCAACAGATGGCTCTCTTCTGGGGGTTAAGACAGGCAGACATCAGGCATCCTGACAACAGTGAAATACTGACCCAAGGAGGAGAAAGTCAGAGGCACCAGCCCAGGGAGCTGACATATCTCTTGTGAAGTACACTGTTTTCTGGGCATAGAATTTTCCCCAAAATACAGTATAAAGCTATTGCTTTGTTACAGAGGCATGTCAAGAAATTTGTAAAACAAGAACCATTGGTGCAAGTGAAGCTCCATGACTTCTTTTTAGTACACTGAGAGAAGTAGCTCTTGTTTGTCTCAGAAGTTCAATGTTTGGATTCAGAAGCTAAATCTTGTTGCTGTACATCGAGATTTTGACATGAAGTTTGTCCCTCTGGCATATTCCAACCCAAAATTCCTTATTTTCCCAATGTAGATCTTCATCAGTACCAGGGGGGGGGAGGGGCGGGGAATAACTCTGCTAACTGACAATGACCTTCTGCTTGGTCTTGTGAGCAGCCTTAGCCCTCTGGACAGGTACGGCCACCCCCAATGTATCAAAAACTGAACTCATTGCCCTCCCTCTAAAACTTGTTAGTTTCCCAAACTGGTGACTGATAACCAACCATCCACCTCCACTGTGCAATCCAGAAATCCAGGAGTCATCCTTGCCTCCCTCTCCCTTAATTCTCTGGCCAATAACCAAGTCCTGTCACTTTGACAGTCTGACTCTCTCCCCGGTCTGTCTCTCTCTCTCTCTAGCTTCACTGCCACCTCCCAGGTCTAGCTTGTTGCCCTGAATTATGCAAACTGAAGCCATAGTGGTCTTTCCCATCACAGCTCAGGTGGAGTTTCTCCGGCTTCAAACCCTTCCAATGGCTCTCTACTGCTTTAGAACAAAGTCCTCACCCTGGCACAGGAGGCCCTTACCTTTATCTGAACCCTCCTATTTTGCCCTGCTCCACCTCACAATCTCTGCTCTAACCAGGCCTAACCTTACGTGACATCCCTGAGACACTTGTGCTCTCTCTTGACACCAGCCTTCACATATGCTGTTCTATTTGCCTCAAATGAGCAATCTCCACCCAACTTCACCTGGTCTTGTCCTTGAGCCTCAGACCAGTGTACTCCACCAACAGGAAGTCTCCTCTTTTATCCCAAGACTTGTTTAGTAGGATGACACATGTAGGTGTCTTCTCTACAGGTTCTCATAAGCTTCTTTCAAGTCATACTTCTTGTCCCACCATGTGGATAAATAGGTCCCATCAGTATTGCATCCCAGAACCTGGAACTTATAACCACTTAAGTACTTGTTGAATAAATGAATTAATGAATACTTCTTAAATGACTAAATGATGTACTAAATTAATAAATTACACTCTTGATTATTTTAGCAAGTGATAGCACATTCTTTTGCCTCTTCACCACCACCCTACTCCACTCCTTTCCTTGTCTCTTTCTTACTTCAGCACTGATGTGATCCATCTATGTTTCCTAACCTCTTAAGTCTCTCCTCAGACCTCTAGATTGGTGTGTATGTGTGGTGTCCCTGCTGTCTGACCCTTGACTTTCCCATGACATCTCAGATTTGGCCTGAACTCTTGCTCCACCATCCATCTTTGGATACGACCAGCCTTACAGAATCTAACGTTTGGTCCTAGTCCCTCAGTTGGCCTATGCCTGGCCACTTACCACTTCCACCACACCTACCCATGAAGTGAGGAGTCAGACACTTTAACAAACACCCATTGTTCTGTGAGTCCTCACTATTCAAGCAAAATTATATACTTTTAATCTTCTTAAATGATGGCTATGATGTTAAAGCAAGACACACAGCTTGGTGTGCAGATGTATGCTTTTCTGAAATGATAGTCAAACAGAGATACCCTTTCCCCACAGGAGCCTCCAACATCCACTGCCATGGCATTATCACGCTATTCTTATCTTCCTGTTGACTCGTCACAGAGCTATAATAATTCATGGACACCCAGGGCTCAAAATCTTGGAGAATTCTTTCTTATATACCAATTAGTGTGGGACAGTGTGAAGGAGTGTCATACTATCCCTGTATGGGGACCCTGTCAGCTTCTTTGCTGCTTAGTAAGACATGCACAACAGCTTCATCCAACATTCTCTTCGCTATCAGAAGTCACAGGCTGACATTATTAGGACACTGCAGCTGAGCCCCACTGGCCTAGTATGTTCTCAAATGATATTTAAATGCTGAGTCCTAACACTAGCTCTCTGAGACTCCTCCCATACAATCTCTCTAGGCACCATCTTCTGTCCCTTCCCTATATGTTTTCTATTTATTTTGGTCTTGATTTCTGCCACTTTGATCCAGAAACTGAAATCCTTGCCTTGAACCTGCCTTTGTCCCTCTGCATTTTGTGTCTACATGTGGACTTCTAGGCTTCCCTCTATGACTGACTGGCTCAGCCTCCAGATTAAGATTCTGGAACCGTAGTATCTGCTCAACCTTTGGCCCTTTGGAAGGGGAAGTTAAGGGGTATTGGTGGCAGCACACTTCCTGTAGATGCTCTCTAAAGTGAGTACTTTATCCTTGACTTTGTAGACTGAGCCCTTAAACTAGAGTTGGAGGCCAGCTATATTATAACTGACTGATAGCATGAATTGGGAGATTTTGAAAAGTATTCTCTCTTTATTGATGACAGCTGCAGACAAGCTGCTGTCTTTCTTTAAAGCATTTTTTAATCTGAAAAGTGCAAAATTCTTAAAACACACAAGGTAGAACTGAAAATACCACATTGCATATCACAGAAGTATGAGTCAGCCTTTAAGAAGGAAGTAAGAATCTTGATCTCAAAAGCTATTAAAAGCCATCCTTTTTCCAATCCCTTCACCTGCTTGCCTGATTGCTTTTAAATGAAGATTCAAGATTTCAAGGAGAAGAGGGCACAGAAAATAGAATGTCATTTTTTCTCTCCACTACCTCATAGATAATGGTGTGGGCGCATCCACAGGTATAGCTAACCAGTGTAAATTAAAAGCTTAACTGGAGGCCTACAAAAGGCCATCTCCACTCCCTCTTGTCTACTCCCATTCTCACACAATGCATGATACAACTTGAGCAAAGACCAAAAAAGTTACCTCTAGAAAACTCAATTGCCATAACCAATTTTTCAGTGAAACGTCCTTTGTTAAGCCTCAAGCCTTTGATTAGCAAGTTTAATTTAAAGAGATTCTTCCTCCCTCCACTTAACACTGATCTGTATCAAGTGCTAGCTTTGCTTATCATGGTGACATGGAACATTCGTAAGCCAAAGGGAGTTTGGATATGTTATGGCTTCACTAGTAAATCAGACCTGCTTTAGAAAAGAGATTGGGAGGCAATCAGAATGGCTGTCCCATGGTTAGTCTAAGGCACCACCTAGACATTGTTCCTTCTAGCTGGGACAGAGAGTAATAGTCAAAAAAAATATATATTTTGCCTGGCCAGCGTGGCTCAGCGGTTGAGCATCCACCTATGAACAGGAGGTCAAGGTTCATTCCCGGTCACAGCACATGCCCTGGTTGCTGGCTCCATCCCCAGTGTGTGGCATGCAGGAAGCAGCCTATCAATGATTTTCTCTCATCAATGATGTTTCTATCTCTCTCCCGCTCTCCCTTCCTCTCTGACATCAATAAAAATAGATTTTAAAAATACATATTTCCTTCCTTCTCTGCGTTATGAAAGTGACCAGCTACAGAGAATTTGGGTCTGCAGCTTAGATGGAAAAAATGACCTTGAAAATCCAAGACATCCTTAGACATTTTAAAAAATTTATCTTTACCGTTGAAAGTATTAGAGATGTCCCCCTCCTTAGACATTTTTCACATGATCTTAGGGGCAGTACTTCTATCCCAGTACTGTCCATGGTATAATTAGCTTCAGCAGAAACCAAAGCCACAAAACCCATAATATAAAACCAAATGTTCTAAAAGATTTACTCAGTGATTTTAGAATTTGATTTAAAAAATATGAAAGTTTGTAAAAATCAGGGCACAAATAGCCCCCTTCTCAGATTAGAAGCGATTAGAGGACAAAATGCAAAAGGAACTACCTAAGTCATCATGTCACTTGATTTGGCTGCTCTGTCCATATCCATGCCTAGAGCCCTGCTAGGAGACAGGAGCCATGAGACCCTTACCACATCCTATTGGCAGACACTTGATTAAAGGTGAGTCTCCTTCACTGAAGGTTGAACTCAGACACCAAGCAACATTCTATTT
The DNA here is from genome assembly GCF_000412655.1 of Myotis brandtii. NCBI lineage: Eukaryota > Metazoa > Chordata > Mammalia > Chiroptera > Vespertilionidae > Myotis > Myotis brandtii. The sequence goes on from NW_005369989.1 coordinate 3,219,366, forward strand.
GTTTCGCTACAAGTGCAGGACTCAGAAGGTCATGTAAACAGACCAAAGTCCTGGTTTCATTTTGGCATGGCTGTGGCAATATTGTTTGTGGTGGAGAGGAAGGGCAAGAGATGGAGGGAGAAAGAGAGAGCAGAGCATCCCAAAGCTTTCTTGCAATAACTATACCTGCAAAATACTTTTGGAGTCCCTGAAATAAACCCCTTTTCATGTGAGCTTTCTTAAAGGATTTCTGTTGCTCCCTTGTCCATACCATGCATCCTCCATGTGTCCTTTTTACTATGATTTGCCTTTTCCTGGGTTAAACCATACCTTTGGACGTTTATTATGTATTTCAACAAAAACCCAATCCTTACAAATGCCCCAGGCTCCAAATGGTTTAGTGACTATGAAATTTTATCATACAAATTACAAGGCTAGAAATCACATCCCTGTTTTCAAGAGTTAGTAACAAAACAAAACTGAAGTCAAATCTCTCAGTGGTAAAAGCAGCAGAAAAAGAATTCCATGAACGCACTGGGGGAATGAAATTGATGTCAAAGGCCCCACACAACTACTCTTTCATCCTTACCCCCCACACCTTTCTCAATCTTCTGGAATTGTTTTATTTTGTTTTATTTTGTTTTGCTTTTGCAAGCAGTTGGGAAGCTAAGTAGATTTTGCTGGATGTTGGAGATAGGAAATGGCAATCAGCTTGATGCCAAAACAATAAAATTGTGAAGAACCCACTTCCCATATCCTCTTTCCTCTGGAAATGAAAACAGGACACAATCAAGTACATCAGTTGTTGAGGATAAATGACATTTAAGAACAATTACCAGAATAAGCAAATGTGGCGGAGATTACTCTTTATTGTGCTTAGTTCTTTATGCTTGGGTCAAAAACCAATTCTATTGCTAAGAACCCTTGTTAAAACTCAGAGTGTTATTATATGGGGTTAACCTCTATAAGGATATTCGCTAAAATGAGATACTTTCTTGCATAATATGTAAGCACCATGATACAGAGGGTCTTTTTGAAGTACTTATCACACACTCAAACCAAAGCTGGCTACATCCCCTGCTGGTGCACCCAACCTGTACTTCCTCGGCCACAGAAAGCGAGCTCCTAAAACTGTGACAGGATGTTAAACAGTCCTTTTTTAGGGGTGCCAGATAAAATACAGGCTGCCCAATTAAACTGAATTTCAGATAAACGATGACTATTGCTCTGAACATAATTATACTGAAAAAAAATCATTTGCTAAATTTGGCAACCTTAACTTCTCCTCTTATCTCAAAGACTCCGTTGAAGTTCTAAAACTGAAACCACTGGGTTACAAACACCCCAACACTCCTAAAAAGAGGTTCGACACATACTCTTGCCTTTGGTTTGATTCTGCCTCAGCCTTTGTGCTTGAGGTTCCTTAATTCTCCATCTATTCTGTATATTCCTGCCCAATTCATCTAAGACTCCACTTTCGCATCTATCCTCACCTATAATCTGCAAACTCCTTCGGGTTGGGCAGGTCCTATTCATCTATTTTCTTGGAACCCTGCGCACACGTAGAAGATGTTCAGTACATGTTCACTGGGATAAAAGGTTTGCCCATGGCCTTCAATTCCAGACTCCTCTTCCTGGCTTCTGAGAGCTTTCATCATCAGCCTCAGTTTATTCTTCTTCTTCATTTCCTCTCAAGAGCCTCCATGCTTATCAAGCTTTTGTTCTTGCTGTTCCTAAATGTGCTCTACTCACCCTGCCTCCCTCTACTCATGCTGATGTGGGAGCCCACCTTGCAGTGCCTTACCTCTGCTCCCTGAAATTTTATACAGACCTTACTTAAGGGCCAATGCAAGTACCCCATCCCTCCAGCAGACGTCTTTGATTGTTTCATCCAATGCCATTGCTGCTCCACAAAACTTGCCTTGTAGAAAAGCATAACACCAAGTTTTACCTTCAGTGTTTGCTAACTGTTTGGTCTAGTACAGGGGTGGGCAAACTTTTTGACTCGAGGGCCACAATGGGTTCTTAAACTGGACCGGAGGGCCGGAACAAAAGCATGGATGGAGTGTTTGTGTGAACTAATATAAATTCAAAGTAAACATCATTACAGAAAAGGGTACGGTCTTTTTTTTTTAGTTTTATTCCTTTCAAAAGGGCCGAATCCGGCCCACGGGCCGTAGTTTGCCCACAGCTGGTCTAGTAGTTCAATCTCCCTAGTTCTGAGGTCCTTAAACTCAAGGACTGTGTCCTAAATGTCTCTTGCAGTCTGGCTGGTGTGCTCAGTGGCTGAATGTCAACCTATGATCCAGGAGATCACAGTTCGAATCCTGATCAGGACACATGTCTGAGTTGTGGGCTGGATCCCCAGCAGGGGGCCTACAGGAGGCAGCCAATCAATGATTCTCATCATTGATGTTTCTATCTCTCTCTCCCTCTTCCTTCCTCTCTGAAATGAATATATATATAATTTTTTTTAATGTCTCTTGCCTGCCCTTCCTCCAGCACAATGCTTGCCCAGTGGACATACCCTACAGAAAGGCACTGGGTGTTATTTCTATCCATCCATCTTTTCTAGGACTTTCTATCAAATCACTAGAGTATAATTCATGGCTTAAAAACTTTCAAGAAAAACTAAGAAACATGGGGCTTCAATCTTGGCTCTTCCACAGATTTTCATCTTTCAAATACATTTTTTTATTACATCTCATTTTGATGTGTATTTCTCTGACCACTAGACATGAGCATCTTAATGTTTATCAGACACTTATATTTCTTCTTTCACCAACCAGTTCATACCTAGTTCATTTAGCTCTATAGTCTCATTTGAGTTTAGTTTGAAATATATGCTTGAGATACAGTTTGGGGAGTGAATAGCCTAGGGGTGATCACTGAAGTAATGGTTTTGGATAAGAAAGAATAGGGAGTGTGCAAAGTATGATAACCCAACTGGGCTTGTCAAAAAAAATGTATTTCTATAGTAAATTTTTCAGAATTGCCCATTTAGCAATGGCCAAGTGAACCAGAAATGAGCCATTTAAACCTAATCTTAAGCCCTCTGCTCACATTTGATGTTATAGGATTTTGCTGGGATAAACTAAATCATGTTTCCAAGAATCAAACATAATGGTAAATGGGAAATTTCCAGGAGGCAGTATCAATAAAGCTGTGTCTGCCACTCCAATCTGACACTGTGAAATAGAGACATATTTGGCAAGGGATAGTGGCTGCACTGGGTTCTGGATAGACCTGATAGTGGTCCAAAATAATGAAATCGTAGCATCTGCTCTGTCTGGGAATAAATCGTCTAGAATTTCTCAGCTACCGGCCAAAGTCAGCAATACTTGCTGCAGATTGGAGAGTCAGAAATGTTGACATACAGTTCACCATTAATCAAAACAAGGCGTGTTGTTGTAAGTTAAACAGCCATCATATTAGCTGCACAAGGAGATAATTTTTAGAGATGCCTAAGGGTGAGAATATACCATTAGCCACTTTACTATGGCAGAATGTATACAGGCCAATGTGCTCAATTAACATGGCTAGACACGGGGAATGCTGTAACCAAGGCCTGCTGAATGCCCAGGGATCTGCAAGGGGGAGTGACAATGTTTTATCTGCCCCTGGTGAGGGGGTCATGAAAGCTATGTTTGTCCCTCCACATATCAAAAGAGCAGATCATAGGATGATACTAAAACTCCACTACGGTGAGATCTCATTCCAGCTCTGCCATCCCGGAACCAGAATAAGCAGGGAGGCAATGAGTGATGCTTTCCTCACTCCCAAACACTGACAGTCAAAAAAAATAATGGTTATCATGACAACAACAACAACAACAACACTTAACAATGAGCAGCTGCCTTCTCTTGGCCAGGAACTGTGTTTCAATACTTATCTCCATAAGGTAGGGTGGACCAGTTAGGAAGTTACTCATGCCTCAATGTGACCTTCCTGGAGATCTTTCTTATCTCTGGGACTTCCTCGGGATGCAGTTACGGGCAGGATCTTGCTATTTTACAGAAGTGGCACCCAACTCTAGCCTGAGATGCAATATACAATATAAGTCCAATCTTTGGTTTCATTTCTTCTTCATTATTTCTTCTTTTCTAGTCTTGGTTAAGTATATCTGTGTAGCCGCATGAGAGTGGGTTAACCCTGTGAGTGAGCTCTATTAAATGTTGGACATTTCCAAACTCAGCACTCTTAGACGGTTTAAGGAAGAAAGGCAGGTTCCTTTAGGTACCTAGAAAGAAAGTCTGGCTCACTACCTTGGAACCACTCTAAGATCTTGGAAGGACACTGAAGAATACTTGTTTGTGTGGTTGAGCTATTCTCAAATAGCTATTTTTATGTTTAACTTCTATTCTGAGTGACAAATGGGAAAAGAAGTCCTTGAACTTCTACTCCAAACAATTGCCAAGTTTTGTTTTTGCATAGTGACATGGAAAACTACAGTTATGTCGCCCTGACCTCAGAAGTCAGCACTCTCTTTTGGGAAGTAAATAAACAAAACTTTTTTCTTCTTCACTGAAGAAATGCTCAACATTCTGTTCTAGGACATGATCAGCCCATATGGCAAATACTTTTTTCCCACCGTCTTCTGGTCCGTGTGAACTGCCAACGCTGAGTCAGGGGTCTTTGAACTATTAGTGCAAAGTTAAGAATTCAGCTATTAATTCACGGGCAAGTTGCACTCCTTTTCCTTCCCCAATTTGTGATTGGGCTTTGAAGTTTAGCCATGCAATGTGTTAAAAGAATAGTGATAATGAAATATGCAGTGAAAAAGATGTGTAAGAGAGTAAAGCCAATCGGAGAGACTTCACAGAAAATGGACATGAGAGAAGGATCTTATACATTCAGGAAGCTTTAATGAACCCGATGTGCCAGATCCTGTGATGCCCAGTCCTTAGGATGAAGGAAGAGGTCAGCTGAGGACAGTGTCGCCTGGAGAGAAAATGGGCCTTGGAGGCAGGTGTTGCTGGCTTTGGCCTGCCCTGGGAAACAGGTGACAGCTGGTTTTGCACCAGCTACTGACTGGGTCCTCTCTAGACTTCAGAGATTACTCACTTGGTGGGTTTTTTTAGCTTTTTATGTTGAGGTACTTGCAGATTCACTTGCAAGAAATAATAAAGAGATACTCTGCATACCCTTAACCCAGTTTCCCCAATGGAAACATCTTGAATACTATAGTATATATGACAGCCAGGAAATTGACATTGATACCATCTACCAACCTTATACAGATTTCACCAGTTTTACATGTACTTAGCATGTGTGCATATGTGCACGTATTTACTTCTATGGGATTTTATCATATATGTAGATAGGTGAGGCCAAAAGTATAGTCAAGATACAGAAGTCCCATGACAGTATCCCTTTTGCAATGTTAATCTGATCTCCATTTCTATGACTTTTTTTCATTTCAAGAATGTTATGTAAATAGAATCACCTTTGAGACTGGCTTTTTGACTCAGCATAACTCACTTGCCAGCCATTTAACTTGTGTGTATCAATAGTTTGTTCCTTTTTATTGTTGAGAGGTATTTCATTGTATGAATGTGTCACAATTTCTTTAACCATTCACCCATTAAAGCACAATTGGGTTGTGCAGTTTGGGGCTATAGCAAAGATGTAAAAACATTCACATATGTACTTTTTTATGTGAATGGAAGTTTTCATTTCTCTGGGATAAATGCCCAAGAGTGCAATTCCTGGTTGTATGGTAAGTATATGTGCAGTTTTATAAGAAACTGCCAAACTATTGTCTGGAGTGGCCATACCATTTTACATTCCCACAATACAAAAGTGATTTAATCTCTCCACATCCTTGCCAGCATTTGGTGTTATCACTATTATTTTTCTTTTACTCATTTAGATAGATGTGTAGTTGTATTTCATAATGGAGTTCATTTGCAGGCTGCTAATAACTAATGCTGTTTAGTATATTTTCATATGCTCATTCGTCCTGTATATTCTTAGTGAAATGTCTGTTCATGTCGGATGCCTATTTTCGAACTGGATTATCTGTTTCATTTTTACTGCTGGGTTTTAAGAGTTTTTGCATATTCTAGATACAAATCCTCTGACAGATCTGTGGCTTGCAAATATTTTCTTCCAGTCTGTAGCTTGTCTTTTTATCCTCTTAAGTTTCACAGAGCAAAAGTTTTTCATTTTAATGATTTATCAATTTTTCCCTTTATGGATCATGCTTTTGGTATCAAATCTAAGAACTCATCACTAGCTCTATGTCCTGAAAATTTCCCCTCCGTTTTTTCCTAGAAGTTTCATATTTTTACATTTAACTGTATGATCTACTTTCAGTTACTCCTATATAATAAAAGCATAATATGCAAATTGACCAAACAGCAGAATGACCAGTCAGCAGGGGGCAGGGCCAGCGAGCAGGCAGCACCAGGCCAGCCAAGGCACTTGCCAGCAGGCAGAGGGAGGGGACAGCGATGGGGAGTGGGGGGGAGGCGGCAGCAACCAGCAGAGGTGGAGGGGAAATAGGGGGATGGGGCGGGGCCACGCCAGCCTGGTGACGGTCCCTGATCAGCTGTCCCAGTCGCTTCCTGCAGAGGGAGGCCAGACTCCATCAGTAGGATATCCCCTGAGGGCTCCCAGACTGTGACAGGGTGCAGGCCAGGCTGAGGGACCTCCCCACCCAGAGTGCATGAATTTTCGTGCACGGGGCCTCTAGTTTTTATATAAGCGATAAGGGTTAGGTTGTTTTGGGGTTCGGGGTTTTTTCCCCTATGGATGTACAATTGCTCCAGTACCTTTTGTTGAAAAAGGTTATCTTCCCCCCCCCCATTGAATTGCTTGTGCAACTTTGCCAAAAATCAGTAATGCATATTTGTAAGGGTCTATAACTATTCCATTGATCTATGTGTCAGTCTTTTCACCAACACCACACTGTCTTGATTACCAGAGCTATATAGTAAGCATTATCATCAAGTAATTACTCTCATTTTATTCTATTTCAACATACCTTATCTATTCTTTTTTCTCTTTTTTTTCATCACCATTTATACCCCTTATACCTCCTCCACCTCCGCCAACCCCTACCCTCTGCAATCACCACAATGCTGTCCATGTCCATGAGCTCTTTCTCTCTCTCTCTCTTATCTTAGCTATTCTAAGTCCTACGAGTTTCCACGTAAATTTCTGAATGACCTTATCTATGACCATTAAAAACCATGCTGGGACATGAGATTTGCATTAAACCTATAGATCAAGGGAGAGCTGACATCTCTGCTATGCTGAGTCTTGCTATGCATGAACATCGCCTTGATTTTAATTATCCTCCACAGGTTGCTTTACCTTAGCGCCTGGATCAAAATCCCCCCAGGGCCCACATCTGCTGAAACTATACCTGAGTTTATCACAGCCTGTAGACCCAGAGCAACCCTCACAGGCACAGGTCTCTGGTGCAATCCCCTGTAATTATAACTTTAACTATCACCTGTAGCTTTATGGAAAAAGCCAGAACTTGTGTGTGAATCCAACCACCATCAGGTGTTGGCTGAATCACCTCAAGCCTGTGGGATAGCAATGCCTTCCCTGGAGCATTCCCTAGAGGTGGGCCTTGAATGGAGACTATTTTTATTACTTTAACATATGCCCCTACCACTTACCTACCTTGGTATACAGAGAGATTTCAGTATTTAAAATATCAAGTTACAATCATCCTTATTAGTAATAGATCACTAATTTTAATCCATCACTCCAATTGGTGGTAAGCATTCTGGCCCCGGTGCCATCCACATTTTCATCCCAGTCACTAAAAAATAACTGTAAACAAGGCAAAGAGACATGGGCAGAGTTTGACATGTTACTAGAGAAATCCGTACTCATTTAGGTCATTTGGTTGCAGTTAACAGAAACCATTCTGAGATATTAGCCAAAGGAAGGGAATTAAAAGGCAGTCAAAGACCCATGCTCGAGAGCAAAAGAACCAGGCAGTGTTAAAATCAGAAGCATGAAATTTCTTGCCAGGACCCTGGCTCTGAAATGAATGAGCTATTACCATCATCTGTTTGTCTGTGTCACTCTATTCAAGAGCTGAGAATTTAGGAGACAGGTCCTCTTGGCTGAGCTCAGGTCTCGTGGTTGACGCCTGGCTGTACTTGGCAATAAGAGAAAGGATTTGGCTGACAAGACCCTTCAGCATATGTTATAGAAGGATGCCACCTGCATTTCCCATCCACCCATACTGCCCACAGTGGAGGAGGATCAATGCCCCCGGATGGAATCACAGTGCCATTCCAGGAACTTGAGTACTTGGATACTACAAAGTGCCAAAAGTCTACTCTAACCTTTTCCCATGTAATAGTGATTCTCTAATGGTTCTAATCTCACATTTTGGTGGGTTTTTTCAATTATAATGTACTATGCACCTTATTTATAATTTCCGTGCTAGTTATAACCTCAACTGCCTTCTTACAAGCATAGAGACCATTAAGTGGAAGTTCTTCAATTCTGTAGCTTTTAAAAAAAACCGCACACTAGGATTGACAATGCAAACTAGGGAGAAGAAATATGGAGGGATAATGGAGCTACTCTGCAAGAGAAGAGAAATAGAAGCCTCCTGCCATCTGGAGAAATCTGCGAAGGAGAGGTGGGGAGCAGGGCTGGGAAAGAAGGAGAAGGGACCAGAAGACGGCAAGGACATTGTGTTGTACAATGAGAACCCTCACGATGCCCCCATGGGAAATCCTCCCTGAACGGGCAGTTTCATATTAGAGTGGAGGTGTTACAGGACCAGGGCAGATTCAAGGAGTTTGAGCACAAGCGGCAGAAAAAGCCATACGGACACAATGCCCATTCCATTTGTATCCTGACCCTAGGAAGCAGCAGAAATCTAGGACTTAAAGCCCCGTGGACCATGGAACTTGGGGGCTAAAGGCAAATGTATATAGGTCTCAAGGGGTAGGTAAGCCTCCAGCTGACTTTTGGTTTACACATATTTGCATTCATATCTGAAAAAAATGGAATACTGTAATCTCTAGTGACTTTTTTCAAGCAGAAAAAGGAAAAAGAGGCTCTTTGTTCTGTTATTCCAACTTTGATCTTCTATTCATTCTCTAAGGGCAGAAATGACTGTTTATATGTTTTCATGAGTTAAATCGCTCTTGAGGATGTTTTGTTTTCAGTTACTATTGTTTCCTGCTGTGGATTTTAAAAGCTTCTCCTTTTGAGCCAAAAGTATCGACAACCGGGACCCTACAACTGCCACGTGCCGGAGTCTAGATTCCTTTGTGAGCTCTTTCGCTGTATGTTTTGCAGGGCACACGATTAATTACAAGTGGGAGTAGTGTGTTTCTGCTGTGCAGGAAAACCTGAGTTGAGACTGGCTGCCACCCACCATTCCCCAGAATGTGTCTAATCACAGCCTCTGCAGAACACAGAGCTCCAGGACCATCTATTCTACGCCCTGTGACCCTGCCATTCCAGCCACAGGCAGGCTGCGAATCTAAGGCAAGAGCAGCCAAAGGCTAACTAACCTGGCTGTGACCTCTGGAGTAACCACAGGGGAACAGGCAAGCTAGCCCAGTAGAATTCTCCTTCTTGAGTATTTGAAACAGGAAATGGGTAAGAGAATAACATTCGTGTGTATCAAGGAAGGTATGAGATAGTGTTAGAGGCCATGAGGAGTCATGAGCAAGCCAGAATTAGTAGAATACAAGTCAATAACAAAAGGAAAACAAAGCAGATATAAGAAAACTGATTGCACCCTATTAACCTCATCTGTAGCTATGCCAGGTATGAGCAAATACAAACCATTCTTCTGCTTACCTTCTCACACTCTTTCTTCTCCCTTCTTCCTCTTCCTCTCTCCCCCTTCTCTGCCTAAACCCTCAAGGCAGAAGAGCTAGTGTGCCATCAGAGCTGATGGAAATGGACCTTTCCAATTCCTTTGTTTTTCCCAATCCAGAGCAAGATTTATAAAAGACATGTTGACCATCTTGTCACATGTAGGCATAATGACACTAAAGCCTTCCTCTGTCAGTTCAAAATGCCCAGGTAGAAATAGTATCTAAGAACTTAAGGTTTCCTACCACAGTGCTCTTCTCTTACGGAATCTAACTGTAGCTCTAGAAAAAGAGAGGCTGGCTCTTGTAAACCTCCCAGCACGCTGCCTAACACATCTCGAGCTAAATCAGAAACAAGGGCAGCATGGTGTGGGAGAAGTGGCCGTGTTATCTCTGCTCTCCACTCAGATTGTCGCTTTGATTGGCGGGTTTGTGAGGAAAGGAAAGAGAAATGTAAAATGCATATGGAAGCAAATCACTGCAGGCCACAATATTAGGTTTGCAGGGGGAAAGTACAGTTAAATGTATTTTCAGGATGTGGCTCAACCAGAGGAATTTATAGCTGTAGCTGGCATCCCTAATACCATAAAACTATGCGTGGAAGCTACTTTTAGGCTTTGAGGCTCAAACAGCTAGATTCAAAACATAGATAATAGAGTAACAACTGCTGCTTAACAGGGGGAAAGAGATAAAAAATAATTTGCTACATTTCGCCGGAGTCTATCCCATACCTCTAACACAGCAATCCTGTGCAGTTAATTTATTTGAGGATGTGTGGTTGCCACACATGAGGAAAATGCTACCAGTGGTGGAAGAAACAGTACACAGGAGAGCCTGAGACAGCAATTAAACAAGGGTAACATTCTAGAAGCCAAAGAAGGTACCCTAGGAAATAAGCTGAGTTAGAGGAAACAAATTCCTAGTGAAAGCAGGTCTCCTTACCTTAGGTCAGTAAAGACTCAATTATGAAACTAGATAAATTCATGAAGTGAACCTTTTTAGCTTTGAAATTAGCCATGAATAACAGAGGCCAAAACACACACACACACACACACACACACACACACACACACACACACTCCTTCAACCTGTCTTAAACAAAAGATCTCCCTTCGGCAACACTTAAAGAGTTTAAGAGCTGCTCAGCCCTGGTGGCTCTGTACACCAAAAGGTTGCACCTTTGATTCCCGGTCAGGGCATATACCCAAGGTTGAGGGTTTGATTCCCTAGGTGGAACCTGTATGGGAGACAACCGATTGATGTTTCTCTCTCTCTCTCTCTCTCTCTCTCTCTCTCTCTCTCTCTCTCAAATCAATAAAAACATATCCTTAGTTGAGAATTTAAAATAATAATAATAAAGCAGGCATGCCTTATAAAAATGTTTGAGAGCTATAAAGTAACAAGAAGGAAATTTTAAAGCCGGCAGAATATAAGCTGACTAATATGGTATTTCGAAGTATCTCTCCTTGTCAAACCAAAAGAGGCATCAAAGTGCAGCAGACACATCGGCTGAGAGCTCAAATAGCTATTTGGCTTGCATGTGTGACACTTTAATGAAGAAATAAGAAGGAACTGGTCTCCCCACTTACATTCTCACACCAGCACCCCTTCCTTTGACTTTCTCCTTGTTCCCCAACTCACAAGGGAGTACAATAGCCAGGGGCAGACAGAATGAGAGTATAGAAGGTAGATGATAAAAACATTTGATCTTAGGAGTTGCTGAAAGCTTTTGATCCAAAGTAGAGCAATTACTGTTTGAAGCCCCAGCCAAAAAATAAAAATAAAATTAATCATAACAATTTAAAATATTTCCTCACTTTTCCCCAGTATGGCAAATTATAATGCACTAAATTCATATTTTCATCAACATGTCTAAATATGTTATTCAGAATAGGATTTTATGTGCAATAGTTCTGGGGCAATTTTCTGAAAGAAAAAGGAAGTCCCAAAATTGGATGCACAAACTGCTTTAAGGTTTTAAGATTTGGCAAAGTATATTGTGCCTTCCCTGTACCTCACGCCAGAAATGAAAAAATGAATTTGGTTTACCAGGCACCGCAAATGAACTTGCTTAGTTTAGGCTCACAAGAATGCAGCAAGCAGGAGAGGTAATGTCCCCAACACAAAGTGATCCAGACCCCTGATCGTCTAGCTGGCAAGTTGCCCAGCAGAGAAATACGATGCTACTGAATTTGTAGGCATCTTAGTCAGTAATGGGGATAGAGGAATGTTGCAAAAAGAGAATGGGAGGAAGAGGGATTGGGAAAGCAGAGATAGGGTACCTTCTGGAAGTGGAAAATTATTTTTTCAAGCATAGAAGAACAAGTTAAAAATATTACTGGGGAATTCATGTATAAAAAGTGATCTTAGCAGGTGGAGGAGTGAAGGGGGAACATGTGTCATAAAATATACTCTGAGGCCAAGACCCCTGACCCCATTAAGACCACAGATAAAACAGAAAATATCTAATCAAGCCAGAAGGACAGTCATCTCCAAGTGACAAACTACTAGGTATTCAAACTGTAGTCCCAGGCCCAGCTCCTATATAATAAAGAGCTAATATGCTAATTAGACCAGACAGCAGAATGACCTTCCAGAACAACCTTCAGGAATGACATTCCCGAAAGACCAGTGGGCAAGGGGGAGAAGGGGGATACGGGGCTGCAGGGCTGCAAGGCAGCCGGAGCCACGAGGGCCAAGCCCCTTGCACAAACTTCAGGCCTTTAGTTAATAATAAAAGCAAAAATGTAAGTGCTCATACACATGTACACACACACACACACACACACACACACACACACACACACGGAGGCAGAGCATCCTAAGGGCTGAGGCGATGGGAAAACACATTCACAAGAACTTTAATTGCTTTGCATTTGTTTTTCATCTTCTCCCCCATTTCTTCTGATGGTGATTATGATTGTATTTTGAAATCATGATCCACCGCTGCAGCACTGTAATTACATCAATATGGCATTATAAGCGAAGGTTAGTGCCAGAAATAGCAGAGCAGAGAGGGGTGCAATTTATCTTTGTGGATGTAAGCATGTGTGTATATGTTTATAAATACCTCCCATTTTCATGGTATTTGGAAATCATTTGCAAGTCTAAGCAAGGTGGAGGGAGGGTTAAGGAAATAGAACAAGAACCTCAATCTCATTTTCAGTTGAAGGAGATCAAGGCAAGAAAAAGCAGGTTTTCTAGTCGTGATAAATGGAAATAATGAAGTAAGAACTAGGCTTAAACTGGGCTCAGATCCCTGACCCGGCCTGCAGTTGAGTAGGCATGAATGGCTCTGCTTGTGGGCAGGTATCAGTCTGGGGCAGTGCAGGCTGTAAACAGTGACCTTCAGCACCTCCGCAACCTCAAGGTATGTCTCTTAAGCCCCATTCAGGACAAGAGAACTACCTCCCTCCCCTACTCTCACTCATTCCTGCCTTCAGGACACCACCCAGAATCTTCAACCAACAGCAATGGGAGTTGGGAGATAAATAACCCAGCTTTTTCCACTCTCAGGAAAAAGAAAACTTCTGGCGTGTGCTCCTCAAGTGTCACACAGAGCACGTGGTATTTCTAAAAATATGTTAACAAATGATTTGAAAGTCACCTCCCCTTGAATGTGGGCTCTACTAAGTGACCCACATAATGACCACTAGGTGATGAGAGTGACACTATGTGATTTCTAAGCCCAGGTCACAGAAATACCGATTCTCCTTTAGATCACTGCTTCCGGGGAAAGCCAGCCCTCTGCCTTGAGAGCACTCAAGCAGTTTCCTGAGGGGTCACACAATAAGGAACTAAGGTGTCCTGCCCACAACCAGCACCCACTTTCCAGGATGTAGTTAAGGCGCCTTGAATGTGGATCTCCAGCCCCACTCAAGCCTTCAGAGACGCGACTCCAACCGACATCTTGACTAAAACCTTATGAGAGATCCCAACCACCCAGATAAGCCACTCCAGAATTCCTACTTTACAGGAAATGGAAGTATAATAAACATCATTGTTGTATTAAGTCCTTAATTTGGGGAGTAATCTGTTATCCCATAGTAGATAACTAAGTAGAGTCCTGGTAGTATTGATCCCAGTTGCCCATAGTGGAAACCTGTTCATCAATAGGTTACATCATCTCCAAGGCAAACTATATGCACTCCAAATTCTTGTCTCAGGGTCTGGTCTGCCTTTGGAGTCTAAGACATCCCATATAAGGTCAATATTAGCATTATCATCCTTATTTTGGAGATGAGAGTTAGCCAACAAATAGTGGCAGAACTAGGTTTTCTGAGCCCTGATCCACTGCTTCCTGCTTCATCACAGCTGTATCCCTTCTACTCCAAACCTTTGCAATTTTAAGCAATCTCTCTTCTCTCCTCAAGAACACTGAGTCAATGTGCTCAATCACTCTGGACCTAGACACCCATCCTAATCACCAAATTTTAAAACCAAGCCAACTCAATAACAAAAGCAGGAACTTTGAGTCCCTGAGGTTTCAGGGTATTTTGTTTTTTCTGATGATACCTGTACACAGAAGAGAGGAACAATTAACAAATTAATGGGTTATTCTTCTGTTGACGTTAATGCAAAGGCTAGATGTCTAGGCTACAGGCGCTGGCCTGAAATTGTAGACTAATGTAACTCATAATTTACTGAAGTTCTGAACAAATGACCATACTGCATGGGCACAAAATGGTGGAGATGAAGCCTAGAGATGCCATGCTTTCTGTTCTGACCAAATAAAACGAGCAGTCAACTTCAACTGTCAGACATTTCATCATCGTCATTATTATGGTATGTGGTAATTAGGCATCAATGGGACATAAATGACTCTCGATAGCACTGTTGTATATATCAAACAACAATGTTTATGTGTTTATGTAATTTTTCAGTCTCCATCTCTACCCTGTGTCACTGTGGTTGGTTTGCCCTGAGTCAGAGAGGTAGAAAACAATACCCATATAGAAGCTTTGGAACCAAACAAATCACTCAAGCTGTGTGATCTTGATCAAGTCACTTTACATCGCTGGGCCACTTGTAAGAGATGGAAATGAGGCCCCTCCAGCAGTATCACTATGAGAATCAAGTGAGAAACTGAAATGCAATGACTAGCACAGTGTCAGCATGCTGTAGGTGCTCATTAAAGGTCTCCTTCCGGCCTCTGACATCAACATTACTTCACATACATTCACGTCAGAGGTTCTTCATTATCTCCCCACAAGTTACCATTTCCTGCCCAGGATCCCACTCCTAAGAGTACCCATCTTCATCCTCCAAGTCACACCAGCCCACGCTAAAATCCCAAACTTATTCGTACTTAAAAAAATGCTTCCTACCATCTGATGGAAAATTACTGACATAATCGGGACAAATGGCTGTGAGTTCACAAGTATAAAAAAAAAACAGATTTAAAATGTACCTAGGAGTGCCGACATGTTAGCATGAATGAGTTCTAGTTATGGGCAAATGATGACAGCAATTTCTCTTTCCATTTGATTTAGATATAGCTGGTGAGAAATTGGAATGTATTAGTCACCTGAGAGAGCTAAGGGAAACCGACCATGCTGTGGCTCCCAGTTGTGTTCACCCAGTGGGAGGCTGGTGGTATTTTAAAATAATTTAGCAAACACATACTGATAGAAAGTTTGCATAAAAATATTTCACATCCTCATGGCTGAGTGCTCTTCTGGGCTTTGGCAGGCACTGTGAAGGCAAAGAGCTTACCTCTCTGATGCAGATGACAGGTTTGTGAAAACAATGCCCACGTATAAACACGACAGCTCCTAACAACAATAGCAAGAATGATAACTACCACTTCTTAGGGGCCTAACATTAATTTGCACGCCAAGGTTAACAAATAACTTTTACGTCTTACCTCACTTGATCCTCCTGCAGCCTGGGTGGATGTTATTAAATCCATTTCAGGTAAGTAAACTGAAACCTGGACAGATACATGTCCTGCCCAAGAGGCCCATGAATAACAGGCAAAAGAATCTGGAATCTTAATCTCATATTCTTGTTTCTTATCAGACTCCCTCTATTAATAATTAATTAGCTTTTTGGTTTAAAGGATAAATGGAAGCTAATACAGATTCTCCAGTTAGCTTTTCTTACCCTATATTGGTTCTTAGGCCCACAAACCCACATATCCCTATCACACAGGGTGGTGTAGAAATAGGTTAAAAACAATTGTTTCATGATTTTCAAGAAGAATCCTTGTCATGAATACAGAGCTTTTTCCCAAGGTCCAGGGTAACTGCAAATAGTTGTGTTAGGACAGTGATGGCGAACCTTTTGAGCTCGGCGTGTCAGCATTTTGAAAAACCCTAACTTAACTCTGATGCCGTGTCACATATAGAAATTTTTTGATATTTGCAACCATAGTAAAACAAAGACTTATATTTTTGATATTTATTTTATATATTTAAATGCCATTTAACAAAGAAAAATCAACCAAAAAAATGAGTTCACGTGTCACCTCTGACACGCGTGTCACAGGTTGATGCCGTGTCACATATAGAAATTTTTTGATATTTGCAACCATAGTAAAACAAAGATTTATATTTTTGATATTTATTTTATGTATTTAAATGCCATTTAACAAAGAAAAATCAACCAAAAAAAATGAGTTCGCTTGTCACCTCTGACACTCATGTCATAGGCTCGCCATCACTGTGTTAAGACCTGTGACTTCCGCAGTAGGAAGCATTCGGATCTTGCCACAAAACAGCAGACCTTTACTGGGTCAGCTAGGAAGTAAACTTACAATCAATTTTTTTCAACTCCTCCACCCCACCATGACCTGGAGACTTTTGGCCACAAATGACAGATTTATCTATGAAGCTCTTGACCTCATTGGGAAAAAACTACTTTCAAATATAAGAAATATAAGATTCACTTTCAAAGTAAGAAAGTAAGCCTCGGAAAAACAGCAAATCCAAACTGAGCCGGGCACTTTACATCTTTACCGCAAACAAAGCAGTGGTTTCCAACCTGGGATGGTCATCCCCGGAGGCGTTTAAAAATCCCAATAGATCTCTATTTATTCAGAATTAATTATTCTCAATTAATTCAGAAACTCTGGAGTAGAGCTAGGCATCAGTATTTTTAAAGCTCTGCGGGTGATTCATTTGTATAGACACAGTTGAGAAACACTCAATATAGTAGAATTCAGCTTCCTTCCGGGACCTTGACTGGTACATTTGGCTTCTGGTTTGTGGAGTCGGGTTAGAAAGCAAAAAGGAAAGAAATAAATGAAGACGGTGAACTAGCCAAGCCTGCCATGAGCTTCTAAAGCTCCCAAGTATGGGCATTAACCTATTTCTACCACAAGTGCAACAATCAGAAATGCTTCAAGCATGTAACCCCATATCCAGAAAGGGCCAAATATAATACTGCCTGTTTCAGGGTTTCCTATGCTGGAAATATAGGGGGGAAAGGCAATAACATCCATACTGCTACATCAGTCTTCCAGGGTCCCCAAACCTCTGCAAGACCTTGAAGAGCAGCTCCCATCGGGGCCGTGCGTTGGCAGTGAATGCCCTCTTTGGCTCATCACAGGAAGGCAGCCCCATGGCAGTATTAGGGGCAGAAGTAGAGGGTAACTTAGCAATGAGTGAGAGGGAGGCAGCTAAGCTCTTTCCAACAACAGTGGCCAAGAAATATCAGCACTTTCCATCACAGAGGAGCCCATAAGAAACTGTTACTTAAACTTCTAAGCTTTCAGGCTGGGCTTACGGTTGGTTGTTCTCAGAGAGGAGTTCTTGGCAATGTCATGGAGAAACTTGATTTTTTTAAAAATTAAGAAAAGGTCTTCCCAGGGACCTGGAGGAGTTGCAAGGGTCCCTGAGCATCTCTGAGCATGGGAAAACAATAACCTAACTCCTCCTTCCCTACTCCCCATCCATCACTCAGACCCAGAGGCCTCCACTTCTCAAGTTCCATCGAGGATGGAAGAGGCCCTAAGCAGGACAAGAAAGGTGGAAAGGCTTTTGGTAGGAGGAAGGGTAACTTCAGAATGTGCAGGGAAAGAGACGGTGTGACCTGAAAGATCTGAGAAACATAACCAGAGCATGGGAGGAAATCCAAGTCAGTGACCAGAAAGTAACTCAGCTCTGGAAATGGCCAAGAGCAAGACACAGAGTTGTTAAGAAGTTCCCCTATGGCACATTGGCTTCATTTCTGGAAGTCACTTCCTGTGCCATTTGAGGCCAATAGGTTGAAAAGAAAGGCTGGTGTGGGGGGGGGGGGGGGGGGCGTCTACATTGGCTGAGAGGCGAGAGTACAGGTTCCTGTCCAGTTGGTGGGGAGACAGGTGTATGTGTTTTCCCCACAGAGGAAGAAAAATCCCTGATCATGGGGACAAGCTGAAAGGTGTAAGGAGAAGAGGTGGACTAAAGGGTATGAGATTCCTTTTTCTAGTTCCTCACTCCAAGCTGAGAGGGTAGTCGCCATGGCACTACCAATAAGGGGTGACAGATGAGTGGTTGAGATTTTATTGCAGTGAAAGTGGGAGGGAATGTTAGAATGGGCTGTTATCCAAGGGAAAAGAGAAAGGGAAGGAAAGGGGGGAGGAGGCTATATTTGGAATTAAAGCAGCATCTGCAGTATTATTAGCTGGACCACAATGTGCATGACCTATAAATCGTTCTTCTCTAGGGAATAACTGGTTGCCAAAGAGGTCCAGACAGGCTGCTTCTCTCTCCCTGCGGTCTGGCCCCGAGTTCAGCACAATCAGCTAAGTCCTCTGTGCTTGAGACGGCTGTAGACACACAAGGTGCTCAAGGAGAGAGGACCTTCAGGAACTCTGCTGTATACTGTCCCGGGACCAGGACCAGCACCACCAACTGACACTGCTTGTGAGCAGAAGGGATGACTACAGTGGGAATGGCTCTGCTTTTGGCATTGGCCGTCTGGTAGAGACCATACACCCTCTCCAAATAATGTCTTTAATGGCATAAAATAAATACACAGAACTTCAAAAGAAACCAATTACATTGAAATACAGTTACTAAAATATTTTCTTTAAAAAACAAACTGGTAATGTAGTAAATAGTTGTGCATCTTTATTAAACATTAAATAATCAGATCTAGGGGTGGGTGTAATAACTTAAAGTTATGGAAGTAATTAATTTTGCAAGATATTTATCACAATAGCAACATGATATGAAAATATTTGTAATATCTAGTGGAGCTGTTAATTCTACTGTGGTTTTTTGACCTACATTTATCACTGAAGGAAGTGCTAGTTTCATTTAGATGTTAGTGAAAATAAATAATTTTTTTCATCCAAATTTATAGATCCCTGAATTCTCTCCATGTGCCTTAGGGTAAGAACAACTGTCATAAATGGGAATTTAAAATGACAATGACCCTCTCCAGTCACTGTGAGTGCTGTAAGAAAACATGCATTCATCTTTTATTTTTTATTTTTTCACTTTTTTAATCCTCACCCAAGGATATCTTGTCCATTGATTTTTAGAGAGAGTAAAAAGGGAGGGAGGAGGAGGGAAGAGAGGGAAACATCAATGTGAGAGAGACATGTTGACTGGTTGCCTCCAGCATGCCCCCACCCCCCGCGACCAGGGTCAGGGAGGAGCCTGGAACCATGGTACAAGCCCTTGACCAGGAATCAAACCCGGGATCCTTCGGTCCACTGGCCAGTGCTCTAACCCCTGAGAAAACCGGGCAGGGCAACATGCATTCATCTTTTAATTTAACTGTACTAGGTGTAAATCCCTTAGACCTTGGCCCTAAGGGGCCTGAAACTGGTGAGGCATCATATAGAGACAATAACTCCTGTCATCCCCAAATCTATCCAAACTAATGGTTGCCCATCACCACCCCCCTTCCCTGCTGCTACACAGAAATAAACTGTACCACTCCCCTGTCTTCTTTTCCTGAGCCTTTCTCTCTTTATCTAATGTCCCCATTTGGGGGTTTGGAATAGATGGCTATGGAGTCCATGGAGCTCATCAACTAGACTGTGGACAATCTGACCTTGGGATGGCTTTCTCAGTGACATGACCAGATGTGTATTTCAGGCGCGTCCCTCTGGCTTCAGTATTGAGAATACCCCTCCAGTCCACCACCAGTGCTCCATCACCCAGGCCGTCCCCTTGTCTAAGTCACCACCCACTCTTGCCTGGATTGTTGCTTTGTTCTTACCCAGTTTCCTCCCATCCATTCTTACGCCCCTTCTGTGATTCTCAACACAGCAGCCAGAGTGATTTTCTAGGAAATAACTCCTTTCATCTCCAAATCTATCCAAACTAATGGTTAAACCCAGTCCTATCCCTTCTCTGGTTCAATGATTTTCCATTATCACTTAAAATAAGTTTCAATCTCCGCGCCATACTGCAAGGGTCGGCAGCCTATGGCCTGATGGCCAAATCTGGCCTGCACCTGCTTTTGTGCGGCCTGTGAGTTAAATAATTTATGGAAATTTGTTTTCGCTCTTATTATATAAATATTTACATATGAGTACAGTCCTATCCCTTCTCTGGTTCAATGGTTTTCCATTATCACTTAAAATAAGTTTCAATCTCCATGCCATACTGCAAGGGTCGGCAGCCTATGGCCTGATGGCCAAATCTGGCCTGCACCTGCTTTTGTGCGGCCTGTGAGTTAAATAATTTATGGAAATTTGTTTTCGCTCTTATTATATAAATATTTACATATGAGTACCTCAATTTTGCCTCTTGGACCACAAAGCCTAAAATATTTACTACTTGGCCTTTTATAGAAAAAGTCTGCTAACCTCTAGCAGCCAGGAAGTCAGAAACCAACGAAGGCCATTCAAATGGGGGATGGGGACTAACTCAGAGAATTGGCTGAGGAGACAAAAGGGCACAGTGAGGCAATGCAGAGTTTGGCTGTTCAGAAGTTGTAAGAGCTGAGGAGACAAAAGGGCACAGTGAGGCAATGCAGAGACTAACAACAGCCGGAAGCTGCTACCACCCTGCAGGTGGAGAACCAAGGAAGGAGGTGGTGTAACTAATGGAAGCCAGACAGCTGGAGGCATCCAACAGAGCAGAAGGGGATGCAGCAGCGAAAGGGATGCTTCCCAAGGCAGGGCAGAGGGTGAGGAAGAAAACCTGGATTCTCACTTCCTCTCCCCCCAATGTCACACCAGCACCTCCTATTGACTGAAGCTACCTGGGGGATTGTTGTTGGCAAGGAGGCCTGTGATAGAGAGCAGAGCAATAGAAGGGAAGGGCAGACAATGGCCAGTAGAGTTGACAGGCAAATAACCAGCTTCCCTATAAAGTGGTGATAACACTTGCTTTGCAAATTGAGCTATAAGAGCTCAAGATAACTTAAGTAAGGTGTCCATATCATGCCTAGAAAGGGCAGCTAATATTATCATCATCATTACTGCTATTATTAACTTTGCCCCTGCATATGGGTTTCCTGTATTGGGTTGTCCAAGCTGAGCATAATGGTGTAGGAAGAAGATAGGACTGTAATTGATCTGACCTACAAGGAAGTGAGGAGTGGGATGAAATTAGACCAAACATACCATGGATATGGGCTCAAGAATTTACACCAAACCCCCTTCTCCCACACAATGAAACCATTTCAAACCTCTCACTGTAGGCCAGAGGGATGGTGAGAATAGGAGTCTGCTGTTACAAAATGCACTCAGAGTTGCTTTGTGCTAATAAGGATTTTTTCCCTAGAAATACATATGTATGTTGTTAGTGGAAATTCATTTCTGTCCATTTATGCACACTTCTTCCTTCCCTAGAACTGTCTGTTGTGCCAGCCTTTAAAACCACAAGCGTAACATCTTAGTTTAACAAGCTTCCTCTGTTAAATGCCAGCCAATGAAATCAATGATGGGTGTAATGAGACAGAGAATGCAGCCAGTAGGAGAAGTTTTTGCCACCTAAAATTTCATAAGCAGGGATGCAAAGGTGCACAGACTAAATATGCATCACCAACTCAGGAGGGCCATTCATCAAGCAGAACCTCCAAGAACTGGCTATTGGGAAACTGACCACCTCCAGCCACCCATGCTTCAACCCCGCGACAGGATGAGCATTGAAATTTCAAGCCTAAGGCTTCAGGAGTTCCAGTTCCAGGTTTATAGAGAAATACCGTGTTTCTTCTATTTCAGACACCTCTGGAGGTCTGTGTCACTCATATTCCTTCCCCCCACTTCTTTGTCAGGGTTCGGGCCTGGTATGGCTGACGGCAATGAGTCAATGCATGATTTGGTCCTGCAGTCAGCCTACCTTGGATTCTGCTCCTGCTAGAGCCATTTCTGGGTTAAACCTTTAAGTACTGCAATGACAGCTATTTAATAAAATCAGAGGCTTTAAGTGGGAGTAGAATTCATTCTTTCTACCCAGTTCTCATAATGGTTCCCAGAACAGCCCTTTATTGGAATCTGTCAGGGCAGGTTGGGCTTAGAGTCAGCTGCTGGGGGCCTGAAGTTAGATGGACAAATGGCTTTTCTCCTAAGCTAGAGTTTCCAAAACTTGAATTATTCTCACAAAGTCTTAAAAATTGTCTTTATAGCCAAAAGCCATTTCTATACTTATTTACTTAACATCTTGCTTTTAATTAACTCATTTTTATTTAAATTCATTTTAGATGAAATTTTGTATTATTCTCATAAACAGAAAAGTGGTATCACATGCCATAAATCCAAGGTAACCATGAAAACAAATTATGCTATTCTGTGACCCACTGAAGGCCCAGAATCGGAGGCCCGCTCTCAATGTAAAAAGGAGAGAAGAGGCAAGTGGCAGGAGAACGGTTAAAGATAGACTGGCACAGAATAAACCATTTTCCTTTAAATAATCAAAAGGATTAAAAAAACTGAAAAGGAAGTAATTCTTTCTGTGTGATTCAGTGTCATTTGTTACCATGTCCACACACACTGCCTGAATCATCTGCAGTCTGGTACATACTATAGAAACAGCGATGGAATTTGCAATGCCCAGTGCAAAGTAAAAATGGGAGGTCTTGTTCAAGCATTAGTAATAATTCCAAGACAGCAACAGCAGAGCATTAGACCAAGCACATGGTCCTTCCTGGCAAGGGCCCCATGTAATTATACACATCTGCCTGATGGTACACGCACCATACATCTAAGACAGTGGTTGGCAAACTCATTAGTCAACAGAGCCAAATATCAACAGTACTTCTTCAAAACAGACTCGCCCAGGCCGAAAACCAACTTCTGCACATGGGCCACGAAGTTTCAACCACACTGTATGTGCGCCCGCACATGGTATTTTGTGGAAGAGCCACACTCAAGGGGCCAAAAAGCCGCATGTGGCTCGCGAGCTGCAGTTTGCCAACCACGGACCTAAGAGAATCGATAGATGTTACCACCCTATGGGAATTGAAGTCTGAAAACCCCAAAGCACAGTCCAGAGGGCCATCCATGCTGCCTGAGGCAGAAAACAAAGGCAAGGTAGGACCAATAAGACCCCACCATGCTGATGAGAAAAACCACCAGAGAGTCAGGTCAAAAGCAATAATGAGGAGTATGGCTGGAGCCACTGCCTGGAGCTGTCCATAGTTTGCTTTAAGAAAACCAGCTCCTCCTTCCTCCTAACCTTAGTTAAGGTTAGATATGAGAAATATAAAAGAGACAGCAGTGGCATGACCTGGTATATCTGGCAATGCCCTAGCAAGAAACATCCAGTCTACTTAAAGATATAGCTGAACAGAGTTTAATGCAGGAACAATGCCCAGAGAGGTGGAGGCAGGGTTACCAGCACCAAAAGGGGCCATCACACACCAGGACTAATAGCAGCAAGAAGCTATTACCACCCCAGACCTGAAAGGGCAAAGGGAAGCGGTGGTTATTGAAACTTAGAAGGAACTGAACCCATGAGAACTGGCCAGCAACTCGAGTCAAGGCCTTGGAGGAATAATGTACTACTAGTTCCTGCCAGAGGATCAGGAAGAATAAATGCACAAGGTCTTTCCCCTCTCAGGATCCACCCAGAACCAGAGGGCAAAGATCCAGCTTTATGCAGTCCCAGAAGTCAGTCTGCTTGTGCACAGAGCAGGGAGGCCAAGAGGGAGTGGATCTGGAGAACAACTGGAAATTAACCAGCACACCTGCTGATGTTTGTGGGAGTGCAATTTGGTGATATGTTTATGGAGGGACAGAGGAGTATATGAGTGTGTGTGTTTGTGTGTGTGTGTGTGTGTGTGTGTGTGTGTGTGCATGCGCGCATTTGGGAGAGTGGCTGATGACGGGAAGACAGCACCCAGTTTTTGGTCTAGACTAGAGCAATCAGGGTGAATGGTGATTCCACTTACAAGCAAGGGAATTCAGAAGGAGGGGCAGTTTGAGAAAGGAGGTAAGGCATTCTGTTTTGGCCATGCCAAGTTTAGAAGCATAAGGGACATCTAGGGGGATAAAGAACCAGGACTGGCACTACAGACCAGGAGGTCATGGATTTGTCTAGGCAATTAAAGTCGGTGAGAGAGAGAGGCCAAGAACACAGATAACAGCAACCCCAACACGTAAAAGGGGATCAGGGGGAGAAACTCAGTAAAGGAAACTAAAGAATGGCCAGCTGGATGAGAAGATATCCCAGAGCGTTTATATTTAGGGAGCTGGGGTGGGGGCACTGTAGAAAGATTTGGTCCAGATGTCTCTGGAGGAAGTAAGCCTCTGGTCCCTGTACAGAAAGCCATGAAGTGGAATCCTGCACTGCATTGGAGTTCGGGTGAGATGTGCCTTTACCGCACTCCATCCCTATGTCCCCATTGTGTTCACAGGTGCAGTAGCTGCAGCAGTTCCAGCTACTTCCCCATCTATGATCCCAATCTGCCCCAAAGATAGAAGTGGATGCCTCAACCATCACAGTCTCCAACTCGTAGTAACCACCTCTGGCTTTCATCCCTCCACCACCACTCTCTCAATTTCTTCTGAAACCAGCACAGAAGCATTAGCTGGGATGGTGGATGCCGAAAGGGATGGAGATACTAGTACAAGAAAGAATAAGAGGAATCGAATTTCCACTGGAATCTCTAAGACAACTAGGGGCCAAAACACCAGCCACAAGCTCTGGCCAGTTTGGGTTGCTGGCCAACTTCTCAGGAGGTAGGTAGCAAAGAAGCCAACTTCCCTTGTCGGCCCTAAGGAGATGTCAAAACTCCTCTCCAGACAGCAGCCTCTGCTATCTGTCATTCCATGTGTTGCCCTCCCTGTTCATCCTTACCTGAACTGATGCTGAGGATGCAGAGGATGCAGTCACATCTGGAACCAAAGTCCAGGTCCCTTCACCCCCACACACTCACAGCCAAGATGGCCCCACGCCCAAGTGCCACAGAGAGGCCTCCTGTCCTGTTCCCCTGAATGTCCTGACCCTCTCTTTCAGGGTAAGCCATGGCTAGACTAATGATTCCAATCTGAAAAGCCTTAAGTGCCTCCCAGAAAAAAGCATCTGACGTTCACCAAAGCTGGTAGATAGATTCCCCCTTCCATTCTACAATCCTGTTGTCCTCTCTGAGCAAAGCTGCTTTAACCGAGAGCCTCCTTCAATGACTGGCCAAATGAGGCCAGTTCCTCTCCCCTGCCTCTCATCTGCTTCCTGCCAACTCTGTCAGTAGCATTCACCACTGAACATTCTTTCAGTTAATGATCACTGAGTTCGAGAGCCAGTTTCCTTGTCCACTGAGGTAGCTGAGCCAGATCACTTCCCAACGTTCTCTGGCTCTCGAATATGACCCTCTCTGATCATCTTGCCTGCAGTGAGGTGCAAGATGAGTCATGGAGGAAGGACTCATAAACCTTTTCCTGTAAGAAGCTCGCCGTCTTAGGGGAGAGACAGGGAAGTGCACAATCACTCCATTAGGTATATATGGAAGCATTAAAAGAACAGAGATACAGAGGAGAAAGTCATTCAATCCAAATGGGGACCGGGATGATTCAATAACTGGCTATTTTGCAAAGTGCCTACTATTACGTACCAGGCTGTGTATTAGCTACTTATATAAACACTAGGGCCCCAGTGCACAAATTCATGCACCTTAAAAGGAACTGTGGCCCGCAAGGCACAGGGGTGGGTCTTGGCCCATCCTCCGCACCCCCACCAGCCCCTCCCGCCACGGCCCCTGGTCCCATCTGCCAGCAGTCCCGCTCCCACTGCCACTGCTCCCATGCACTGACAGTGTCGGCCCCACTCTCACCCACTGACGGCACAGAGCGATTGGGGCCGGCACCAGCAGCAGGTGCAAGCAGGGCCAGCACTGTCAGCAGGTGCTGGCCTACATTTGTAGCTACCACAGTATATAGTAACTGAACAAGAAACAGATAATTCTGGTCACAGAGGAGCCAGAATTTAGATCTAGAACCTAATTACCACACAAATTTCCATCCAGATTTGAAGAAAGAGTATGTAAATAATGTTCTAAAGGCTGATAGAAAAAAAAACCTATGTTTCCTTAGTTTGGGTTCCCCCAAAAGCATAACCTGAGATAAAAATGTGGGTGTAGGGAGTTTGTTTCTAAGATGATCCCAGGGAACAGAGGAGGATGACACAGGGAAAAGGAGAAAAGCAAAATAATAAGGGGTCATAATTGGGGTTGCCACTCTGGACAGCAGGCCCACTTTAATGAGGTCCCCCAGAAGCATACAGAATCCTCCCAGAATTGAGCTCCTACAGGAAGGAGGATAGAACATTCCCCATGCTCCCTTCCCCCAGGGGGTTCGCTCTTGCTCAGCTCCCTCAGGCATCCCTGACCTCAGGAGAGCCCTGGGGCAGAAAACAAAGACATGAACTATGTGTGAAACCAGGCAGCCGTAGGCAGAGTGAAAATGAAAGCCAGCTCTGAACTACCCAGCCCAGTCCAGGTCCCGGGTGTGCCTGCCTTCCACCGAGACACAGTGGGAGGGGACCCTTCGGGCACAGTGGGCAGCAGGACCAAAACAGGAGCCTGAGCGCCTACCAGGCATGTCCTATCACACACATGGCTCCTCTGCTAAGATCCACAGCTGCCTCTCGCCTGCTGGGCTTGCAGCTCTCCCATTGAAATGATAGAAATACACTCTCAGGCCTCGACTAAACTGAAGTGAAAGGAAATAGGCATTCTGTGTTGGCCATGCCACGTTTGGAAGCCTGGTGCTAAAGCTAGAGGCAACCTCCCTTTTTATCCATCCAACCACGAAAAAGCAGTCCTCTGCCCCAGGCCGGGGTACGACTGGGCTCTCAGCTGCTGGCCTGTTCCAGGCTGGCAGTATAGAATGGCAGCTGAATGCTTAGACTGTATGTCCTTGGGCAAGTTATTAACCTTTCTGAACCTCAGTTTGCTTCATGTCTAAAGCAGGACAAAGATGCCTACCCAGGAGAGTGGAGTGGGAATTAGACAACACTCTGCCTGTGACACATTTAGCACAGTATGTGGCATAGAGTGAGCATTTAATCAAGGATAGATGTACATATTTTACCATCTTTGAGTAGATTCAATTCCATAACAAAGAGAACTAGAGACAGTTCTTTATCATGTAAAGAAAGAGAGTGAAATCATACAGAGAATGCTAGGCTTGCCAGGCAAAAGATTTCATTTTCCAGCTGTATAAACTTAGGTTCGGGAACCTCTTTAAATTTGGGTTTTTCTATCACTAAGTGGAGATAATCACTTCTGTCTGCCTCAAAACATTGCTGAGGCTCAATGGGGATCACAAATGTAAAAAACGTTTTGTGAACCTGAATGTAGCAGAAAAATGTTATTGCTGTGATTAGAACAATGATTAGAATCAAAGCTCTTCTCTATTCAGCACATGCGTACACACACATTCCCCCCCCCCTTTCTCTCTTTCCCCCCTATGGGGCCGACTACTCCTCATTAAGGTATTTTCATCTTAAGGTCAATGCCATTGAAGGGAGTGTATGATGAATATCAGAGACACTCTGTAACAGCTGTTCAGGGCGAGTCATTCAGACCATCAGTGTCAAGGATGGTGCTGCTAATTTATTTATGTATGAGGATGATGACCAGGGAAAGCAATTAGGATTGGGCATCTGCACTTCTGTGATCCCAGATTGCCAGAGCCCTGGCAGTGGCACGTCACGGAAACCTGAACAGCAGTTGCTCACTGCTAACTACCCTTCTTCTGCGTGGGCTCAGGCTCACTGCCGCTTTGTATGCCAAACAAGTCATGTCTGTGCCCCAATTCCTCATCTGTTTTCTTCCGCACTCCAACCCAAATTACATGGCAAGTGGCAGGAGTGCTGATAGGAAAATGGGGTTGGAGACAAATTTGGGGGCTGGGGGAGGCGCTAAAGCATTTTTCAAGTTCTTTACAGCTATCAATTAATGAACCCCTGCAACAACCTGGGAAAGTAGGTCAATATTATTATCCTTCCTTCATTTGAGAAAACAGGCTTAAGAAGAATGGCTTGCCCAAGGCTAAGCTGGCGATCAGAAGAGCCGAAGCAGAATTAGATGGAAGAATTTCTGACTTCACAGCCTCGGCCAAGTATGTGCTTACTTAGCATGCAGGTGATCAATAGATGAGAGGGACTCCCTGACTGCATCCAAAAATGATACATTAATCCCCTCCTGGGTGCAGTGGCGGAAGCTAGGTCCAGCTCAGAACTTAAAGCCTGGAGAGCTTTTAAACACAGATTCAGAATAATTCAGGAAAATACCTTTAGATGCACCACAGTTGTAAGAAAGATGAGGAGGTAGGTTTGTCTTCACAGTGGACGTTGTCTGGTTGCCCAAGAGCTGAATGTCCTCTTTGCCAGGAGGCAAGGAGAGCTTTGCAGGGCCTCTCTACCCTTCCCCCTGCCCTGGGAACCCTATGGAAGCTCAATTAGGTCCAGCACATAGTACAAGGAGAAAAAAACTTTGGGCCAAGGCCCCTGGCACCACCCAGACAGCCAGTGGCCGCTGGTCTGGAGGCACCGTCCTCATGAGACTGTTCCCAGGGCAAGTCCTTGGCTGTGCATCACCGCCCTGGTCTCCCCAAAGCCTGTGCTCCAGTTTTCCAATCGATTCCAATAAACTCTTCCCGCCTTAAGTTAACTGATCTTCTTGTTGTTTGCAACCCTGACTATATAGTTTCTGACCTAGAAATGTAAGTACTTGCCAAGGGGGATTAAAACTGCCAGGCACAGATTCCCATACGTTGCTGGTGGGAAAGTAAATAGGCAAAACATCCAGGGAGGGCAATTTAGCAAGGGTATCATGTACCCTTTGGCCTAGCTCTCCACCTTGGGAATTTACTCTACATGTAGACTTGCACTATCATGGAACGCCTTATATACAAAGTCAATTTGCATTTGTGTACCTATATGCCAATGTAGTAGTGTTTGTAATAGCAAATATTTGAAGGAATTCCAAAGTCCATTAATAGAGGACTAAGTAAATGATGACATGTACACATGATGGAAAACTATCCAGCTCTTTTGTTTTTAAATAAGATGTTTTCTATGTGTTGATATGGAAAAATCCCCCAAATATGCAAGTAAAAATAAAAGGTTCGGGACAGTGTGCATAATATGCTACCTTTTATAAAAGTATAAAAACAATAAGAATTTGTTCTTTCTTAAATATGATAAGAAAATTCTAGTGGGATATAGAAGAAAACTAAAAACAGTGGTATCCTATTGGGAGGAGAATGAGGCAAATAAGAAAACATGATGGGGTGCGGTGGCTTGTATAATGTTAGGCGTTTTTGAATCATGTCGATATGCACCTACTCAAAAAACTACATTGAAAAAGTGCCATCTCAGAGAGTGAAAATCAGCACAGACATAATTCATTTGACCTCCCTGCCTTCACACCACTCCACCATCGCCCTCGGCCCGTGGACAGGGCGACCTGGCTAACAGTGGCTGTTGGCTTGCACAGCATAAGAATCGAATCTGGTCCAGACTATTGAGGAGAAAAGACAGACTAGGCTGCTGAAAACCAAGCCAGATAGTTCCTGATGCAAGAGCAAAAGAAGGCTCATAGCAGCTTTTGATGTGTGAAATACAAAGCAATTACATTTCAGAGACATGCCTGCTCTTAAGAAGGATATGTCCAAGCCATACAATTCACTGTCCCCTGCGATCCAGACACTCTCCTCAGAAACAGGAAAACAACCCATTCAGCACGAGCTACTGGGAAATACAGGGTCCTGGCGAATTTTGTGCATCAGTGGAGTATGCCTGGTGTGATTATGCCACAAACACCGCCTAATGAAGAGACTGGAGCTTTCTCGCCTGCAGGTCCACTGCTCAAACTCATACCAAGGTCCCCAAGACACAATGTACTTATTTATCCTCTAAGCCATTAACTTGAAAATCAATAATATTTCAAATTTAATGAGTTGTAAGACAAGTAAATTAGAGTTTGGGGTAAGCAATATTGATTAGATTATTCTGTCAGCAGGAACCCATGACTTTCCTCTGTAATTAAGTATTCCATGTAGGGGCCGATGCGCTCACCCCTCGTTGCTTTCATGGGGAAATCAGAGGTCTGCCCATTCCTGTAATGAAAGCCTTTTCCCATATGCTGGCTGGCAGCCTGCACCCTGCTAGTGAGGGCGGGCCTGCCCTTTCCTCCGAGGCAGCAGGCTTCAGTGACAAGTGGCTTTCCCCAAGCACTAATCACCCCTTGCTCTAGTCCCAGAGCTTCAGTGAGTTTGAACATCAAAATGAAGAACTGCAACTAAAAAAAAAATCGTTGTGGCAGAAATTGCCTTCAGTAAAAGAGCTTCTGTGGAATGATATGCAACTGTGAGAAGCTGCCTTTCAAGTTCCCCTTGCAGTTTGCATTTCCTAGAAGCTTGGGGATGGCCAAAGCAGATTTCCCACCAAATTGACTGAATGACGAAGGAACAAAAGGGCAGAACTTCAAACATCTAAGGGCTGGGTAAAAAAGGAAGGGGGGTGGGGGAGGTAGAAGAGGATAAAGGAGGGATACATGGTGATGGAAGGAGACCAGACTTGGGGTGGTGAACACATAATATAATATGCGGATGATGTATTATTGAATTGTACAGCTGAAACCTGTACCATTTTATTAACCAATGTCACCCCAAAAAATCCAATTTAAAAAATTAAAAACATCTACTGTCACAATTCAACATCAAGCGTCTTACCTCTCAACAATGGATCACCTTGCCTACATCCATCTTTTCTGCCCTGTCTTGGGGAAAACCTTATTTTTTCAATCTGAGTAATGGTTGCTTTTTAATGAATTAATTTAGTTCATGTTAAATGGAATTTCTGACCTTAAAAACATCTACTATCACAATTCAACATCAAGCGTCTTACCTCTCAACAATGGATCACCTTGCCTACATCCATCTTTTCTGCCCTGTCTTGGGGAAAACCTTATTTTTTCAATCTGAGTAATGGTTGCTTTTTAATGAATTAATTTAGTTCATGTTAAATGGAATTTCTGACCTTGTCATGGTTCTGGATCTTGGAACGAAAATGCCCCCTGACCCTATTGCTCAGGAAGAAAAATTCAGAGATTGCACGAGAAATGTAGCCACTTTGCAAAGCCCTGACTGTTTTAAATAGAAGGCGAAAAAATAGAAAAGCAGGCAGTGCTTGCTATCTAGTTCTTGCGACTAAGAGTATGGACTATGCCTGGGGGCTTGCTAGAAATGCAGGCTCTCAGGCCCGTCGCCCTGATCGACAGAATCAGAATGTGCAGTTTAACAAGATCCCCAGGTGATTCCTGGGACCATTCCAGTCCGAGTAGTGCCCCTAGGTTTGCAATGTGGCTCTGCTCTTCCTCACTGTGTGACCTTGGACAGGTTACATAGCCTCTGTGTATTTCAGTGTGCCTGGCATATCATAAGCACTCGATAAATTAGCTGTTCTTAAAGGAGACACACTTCTTGGAATAGATGAGGAGCTCCTGGGCTTTGGACAGAGGGAGATCCTTCGGGGAAAGAACAACATATGCCTGATATAAAATGACAAAGATTTTACTGGAGCTGAAGATACAGGAATGGATGGAAGAAGCGGTGATATCATTGAACACAAACATTTGCCCACTCTGCCTCTGCTCCTTGAGCCAAGAGGTGCAGTGGCAGAATTTAAAAAGAAAAAAAAAATTTTAAATGAACACTAGATTTGGAATTTTACAATCTTAGATTGAAATCCTGTCCCCACTATCTCCTGGCTGTGTAAACCTGAGCAAGTGGCTGACCTAGGCTCAGCCTCCTAACACGTATATGTATGAAGTGGATATTGAAAGTGAACTTTAGAAGTTATAAGAATTAAACAGTCTGTGTTTAATAAGATGTGTGTAGATAGCATGTGTGTCCGTACTTTTTTTAAGCTGGTGGCAGAGTGTTTATAAGGCTAGATTAATCTCTAAAGTCAAAAGTTGGGTTAGGTTTACAGTGGATCTTAGCCCTGGTTGCCTATTTCAAAACATGGGGCAGGTAACAAGGGAGGAGAGGGCTTTATAAAAAGACCTAGGTCCAGGTTCCACACCAAACCAATTTAATCAAAAGTTTTAGAAATGGCACTGAAGCCTTAGTATTTTCAAGGGTGCAGCCCAAGGTTGAGTTCCACTGTTAGAAGGAAACAAGAGAGAGCCAAATCACTCTGCCCAAGAAAAAACAAAATCATTAACAACAATAATCTTGGGTGGCAAAATAAGATGAACAGATGATAAATAAAAGAGGTCTGGAGATTGTTGAAAGAGAAAGGGGCCCATGCTATGGTGAGACATCTGAATCTCCAGCAGCAGAAATGGTTAAGAGTCTTAAGAAAGAATAGAGAGATTCAATACATTTGATAATGGCTACGTCATGTCAGTTCTTCCAGGGAAAGCAATCACATAGTTGATGTGTGGGCTGTTTGGGAGGTGATGGAGAAAAAGACACTCCAGGAGAATGAACCATTGATTCTCAGTTGGGTTGACGTAAGGAATGATTTAGAACAAGATTATAAGCAAAGAATAAGGATTCAACAAACTCTAGAAATAGGAGTCAGAGACATGCCAAGCCATAGGAAATTGTAGAAATCTTTGGGGGAGCAGGGACTTCAACACTATGAGAAATAAGGAGATGAGTCCATTTTCTCTGAAGCATAAGGCAAAAAGTGAACTCAGCTAATTTCGGGTTACACATGACACAACTCACCTTGGGCAGATTCTCAGTACATGGTGGTAGTTATAATTAGCCCTGACATGCTGGAATCTCAACACCCTCCACACACTTGACATTGGAGCCACCAGTACAGAAGCCCCACTAACCAATGTACAAGTTTCAGAGAGGCTATTGTGGCAGACTGATACTCATCAGGTTTGCAAACCGGCCTTCTGACTTTGCAGTTTACCAGCTTTGGTATTAGCAAATGTGTCTCGGCACATGGATCTTGACAGCCATTTCTGAAATTTGTAAGGAGGAAACATGGTCTCTATCTAATATACTTCTATT
Organism: Myotis brandtii; assembly: GCF_000412655.1. Lineage (NCBI taxonomy): Eukaryota > Metazoa > Chordata > Mammalia > Chiroptera > Vespertilionidae > Myotis > Myotis brandtii. The sequence goes on from NW_005369989.1 coordinate 3,252,525, forward strand.
AAGAACCTTAATTTTCAGAATTATATCTGTGACCCAAGTGTCAAGAGAATTTAGAGGAACATTCCATTCTTCTTTCAGGATCCCACAATGCTATTAGTAGGAGAAAAAACAAAAGAGAGCTCAAATTAAATCAAGTGACTGCATCACATAACATTTAGGAGAGTGCACACTTTTTTTTATAGATGGCCTCTTAGAGACATGATTGCAGTTTAACACACAGAGTGAGATTATTTACAGAGAACGAACATCATCCAATGTGAGTGTTTCCGGCCCCACAGGAAAACCTTTTAAGCTTTCAAGGCTTAAATGAAGGAAAACTTCTTGAGAACCTCCACTTAAGGATATTAAAAAACCCATTTGTCCCATTAAATATCCTTGATTCTCTTTCCATAAGTGTTGAAGGCTTCTGATTTGTCCTTTCATTGCAACAAGAGGAAAATTACTTGAGAGTAGAGACCTTATTTATCTGGCTGACTCACTCTTTCTTCTAGTCTCAGCTCAGGTATCTTATCCTCTCAGCCACTTCTCCTGACCCCCAGACCAAGGGAAGTTGTCTTATACATGAATATCTTTAGCAATCTTTTCATGTCACTACCTCATAGCTTCTTAGTTTATGTTGAGGTGACCTTTATGTGTCTGTTTCTCCTATAAGACTGTATACTGTCCCCATTGTAGCCTTAGCCCTCTGTGCCTGGCACAAGACAGAAAGTCAGTATTTGTTCAACTGTTAAGTCATCAGTAAATGAATGGAAGAGGATTCAACGGAGCCCAGAATCTGTATTGTTATAAACAGGGACATCTGTGGCTTTCTTTCTCTCCCGAATATAACTGAGGACATTGGTCTATTCTCCCAACTTTGTGGAGAGAGAATCTACCTAAAGAAGATTATTCACCTGAAATATGGAGACAAATGAAAATTCTCAAAACCAGCGAGGCTGTAAGCTTCATAGAGGGACCTTCTCCTTCCTGTTTGGCACTGCAACCCCAGATCTGGGCACAGGGTCCACCTACAGCAGCCTTCAGCAATAAGCTCCTTCAGAGACGGCCTCAGTGGCGCCTCACTTGCCTGAGGTCATACCCTCCCCAGGGGATCCCTCATCCAGAGAATGGGCAAGCAAGGCCATGTTGGCCAGCTGTGGCCCCAGGACAAGTCCAACAGGCATCATCCTCTCCAGATTCCCCCACCAGCTTGTCCTGTGTTGCAGTTTGCCTTCTCCCTTGGTCCAGTCCAGCTCCCTCCCCCTTCATAGATATTAGCCCTTAATGAATACTTAGCTCCTCAAATTGCATCTCAGTGTCTGCCATAGGAGAACCTAACCTGTGAAACTACCAATAATTGTTTAAGTGAATAAGTAAAAAAAAAATGTGCAAATGAGTAAAAGATGTAATAGGAAATATTTCAGCTGTGCGAAATGACTCCCACTGTCAACTAAAGATAGAGTTGGAGCCATAAGGGAATCCCCAAAACATAGTTCCCGCTTCCTGAGCATGTCTCCTGCTAACTGCTGTGCTATCTCACAAAATCCTTTCAATTGCCCCATTGGGTGGAAATTTATTGGCCCCATTTTACAAATAGGGAAAGGAGCTCTCAGGGGTGAAGGAATTTGCTCAAGATCACACAGCTCGTGACTGGCAAAGTTAGGATACAAAGCTCTTCTGCCTGGCTCCAAACTATTCTACTCCACGGCTCATATCATCCTCCAAAATTGATAGCAAATGTTGTAGCTGGTAACCCCTTCTCAATATGGTCAAACAGACTGGCTGAAAGCAAACATTTGGCCGGAACATTTCCTTCTATCCAGCTGGCTGCTCCAACAATAAACCATTGCCTTTGTTCCAAAGGCACCAACCAGCTCATCCCTGTGTAGGCAAATTGACACTCCTTGGAAAATTCCTGTTTTCTTTTTGCCCTTAGTGACACAGACAATGCTGCTTTTCCATGTGATGAATAACAGTAATAAAATTACTACTAATAAAGTAATAACAATAATAATAAAAGTATAACTCTATCTTTACTAACTTAAAAATCACAAGAAAAATTTTTGCATCATTTACCTAAAAGGAGGATGGAATATTGTCTATTGATATTGCAATGACACAGCTTGTCCCAAAAGCAGCTTATGAGGGACTTAAAAATATACTTCTGAAGAAACACGGGGAGAGGGACATTCAGGTCATGACAGCCCCTCCCCTCCCTTCCTTTTGAGGCAAAATTGAAATATCATTGGAAACTAGACAATTAGCACTTCCTTAAACTTGTGGAGGAATTCCCTCTAATCACTGTTCCTTATCTTTGCTGTATCCAGGCTCTTTGCTTTGTAATTTCACAGTGCCCTCCTACTTGGATTCAAGGCTTGCCATGTAATTCATTGGCCAATGGGATTCAGAAAAATGTGATGTGAGCAGAAACTTGAAAACTGCTTGTAAGATTGGGCGCACTCTCACTTTCGCTCCTCTGCCACTGCCATGAACATATCCAGGATGGCTGCTAGAAGGTGAGAAACATATGGAACAAAGAAGCCCCAGATGAGATGCCCCATCCAAGTCCAACCTAGATTAGAGCCCCAAGCTAATCCTCTGATGTGTGAGAAATAAGAGCTCATGCCCTAACTGGTTTGGCTCAGTGGATAGAGCATCGACCTGTGGACTGAAGCGTTCCAGGTTCAAATCCGGTCAAAGGCACATGCCCGGGTTGTGGGCTCGATCTCCAGGAAGGGGCGTGCAGGAGGCAGCCAATCAATGATTCTCTCTCATCATTGATGTTTCTATCTCTCCCTCTCCCTTCCTCTCTGAAATCAATAAAAATATATTTTAAAAAAAGAAGCGCTCATATGCAATGTGTCCCCTCGGGAGTTCGACCAAAAGACAGGGAGTTTGATCGCTCACTATGATGTGTGCTGACCACCAGGGGTGGTGCGGAATGAAGGAAGGCCCTGGCCAGCAGCTGGGGAAGGGAGGCCCCAGCCAGCAGCCAGCAGCCAGCAGCCGCTAGGGACCCTATATGTGCACGAATTTCATGCACTAGGCCTCTAGTTGTCAGATATTACTGTTTCCCAAATAGTTTGCTATACAGCAAAATTTAACTGGTAGCCTTCATTTGCTTTGAGCTTTAAAATAAAATGGCAAAGGTAATCAAAAAAAAAGTGAAACCTTCCCTCATATCAGAGACATGGGTCTTGTGCTGTTCAGAAAATGGCTTTCTTAATGACCATAGATTTTTGCCCCATTCTCAATCAGTACCTCTCTATATCAGTGCTGTCCAACAGAAATATAATGCGTAACAGATAAGTAATTTTAAAATTTCTAGTAACCACAATTAAAAGGCAAGATGAAACAGATAAAATTAATTATAATAGAATATTTTAATATATCCAAAATATTATCGTTTCAGCATGTAACCAGTATTTTTAAATTATTAGTGAGATATTTTACATTCTTTCTTTTAATACTATATCTTTGAAATCTGGTGTATATTTTAGATTGACATCATAGTTTAATTTGGACTAGACATATTCCAAGTGCACAATAGCCACGGGCAGCTAGTGGCTACTGTATTGGACAACACAACTGTGCATCCATTGGAGATGGTAACTCCATTGGCCCAGAGTGAATGTGAACAGGAAGCAAACCATTGCATCCATTCTAGGATTTTAGGCAGCCATCAGAAAAGAGTAAAACCAGAAGAACAAATACAGTAGTTTTTCATATTCAGCTTCTGACATAAGAATGACACACTGCTACAGATTACTCAGAAATACTTTTTTTATCATATTCAGAAAAGAAAAAAAGAGCAGATAATTCAGGAAAACTTCCTCAGGTAAGCCTCTGCAAGACACTAGAATGTGGTTAGGAGTGGTGATTATCCATTCATTCTTCAACCTGAGACAACTTGAGATAAGGAGGATTGAGTCATCACACAGATGGAAAATAATGGGATGAGGAAAAACCCATGTGCCCATTTGTTTGAAAATTACAGGAATACACACACACACACACACACACACAATTTTAAAGTTCTGCATTACTGGAGAAGAAACATGTTTCCCTGAAAATGAAAAGCAATAACAAATATTTTAAAAAGTTATTACAGACAACTCAATATAATTTAAGAAGTTATAGAACCTATCAAACAAGAGTTGAAAGAAGATGTAAGAGGGAAAGAAGTTAAATTTTGTCTTCAGATTTAAAAAAATGGAGCTGACTGAAAAGAGAAAAAAATTCTAGAAAATCAAAAATGCAATGAAAGATTAAAAAGATAAAAAAGAAACTGATAAGTAGGGTAGAGATAAGAGACCCAACTTATAAATAATTGGTGATACCAAGAGAAAAATCACAATTTAACCAGAATCAAAAGCAAAACCCTAACAGTAAAAGACAATGAAGCAAACCTATAGAGTTTTGAAGCAAAGTGTATGACTTAATAATTCTCTACCAAATAGCTGTCAACAGAAACATATTTTTAGACTGTAAACTGTACCCGTTACCTATTGCCACAATAATGTGGCAAAACAACCATAAACCTTAGTGAGATGCAATAATAAACATTTATTTTTGTTCCAAATATTATCGGTTGGCACATGAGGTCAGCAGATCTGAGCTTAACGACCTCATGTCTGCAGGCTTGACTGGACAACTGGGTACACTTGACTGATCTCCATGTGTCTCATTCTCCATCATGCAAGCTTGGTCTCATGGTGGTAGCAGGGGAGAGGGCAGACACATGCACTTTCCAGCCTCTGCTTGCATCAAGTTTACTACTGTGCTATTGGTCCAAAGCAAGTCACATGACCAAGCCAGAGTCAAAGTGGGAGGGGACTACGAAGTTATTAAGCAAAATAGGTGGATACAAGAAAGCCAGTTAGTGGAGCCATTGATGCAATCACTCTACTTGTCAACACCCTCCAGCCATAGGCCACCATTAATATACCTAAACAAGTGGGTTTTATTATTCATTTCAGTGAGGGTGAACCTTGAAAAACCCAAGCCTGGAATACCTTGAAGTATCCATGTAAGAGGGTATTACAAAGGACTTATGATAGGATTCAGGCTTAAGTGATTTTTGTGTGCGGGGCTTAGCTCTTGATTGATGCTCTCAGGAAAGAGATGTTTGGTCGCCTTTATGGTTTGCACAACAGTCATGTTTTGTCTGTGTTCAGAAATGATCATGAAATGGTCTTGTCATGATCCATCACAGTCAAAAAATGGTCTGCTCTGATACTGACATTCTGTGAAATCGTTTGTGTCCAACAGGATACTGGTATTGGTGCTGTGATGCTGGCTCTTTTTCTTCTTTTCATATCACACACACTAACAGTTACTACGGAACTCTGCGTAATGCTTTCATCAATCAATCCCAGAGGTGATTCAAAATAAGCAACTTGATTTCAAAAAAGAGAGAAAAATCTTTGGTATAAAAGTACCAATAGTAAACATTGAACCCCATTAAACACAGAGCTGTGTCTAAATAAATGTTATAAATACGCTTACAACATATCAAAAGCAATCATCAAATGAGGCATATAAGCTATAAGAATGTATTAATAATAAGAATTTAGGCATAAAACAAGAAGTAAAATATAGATGGTAGGAGGAAGTTAAAGTGTATAATCTTTCTCATATTAGAGAAGGGAAAGTCAAAACACAATAGTTCTTTTTTTCCCTTTGATGTTTGAAGAAATAGAGGTGCCAAATATTTTTTTAAAAACTTAATGAAGCCCAGCTAGTGTGGTTGAGTATCGACCAATGAACCAGGAGGTCACAGTTTGATTCCCAGTCAGGGCACATGCCCGGGGTTGCAGGCTCAACCCCAGTAGAGGGCATGTAGGAGGCAGCCGATTGACAATTCTCTCTCACCATTCATGTTTCTAACTCTCTCTCTCCCTCTCCCTTTCTCTCCCTGATATCAATAAAAACACATTTTTTAAAAAACTTAATGAAAACTACTTGTAATGCTAAAAAGTAAATAAAACCAAAGATGTTCATTATCCTCGGCCTCCTTTTCACAACCCTGCCCCTGCCTTAGGTCTGCCCCATACTCTCTGCCTTCCACAACACTGCAGTCTGCTAACTGGCCTTTCTTCCTCTAATACAGGGTGTCCCAAAATTCACACAAGATTTGAATTTTGCGTGAGCATTAACAACAACAAAAATAAATAAGTAAAAGCCTGATTTTACTTGGTTTATTAAATCAGATTCTAACATCTGTTGCCCTTTGATTTCAATCCCTTCAATTTGATAAGCATTACCAAGTACCAATTATGGCCCAGGAGCAGGGACAATGAAGACCACAGTTTTGCGTATGTGCCAGCAGAGCCGTGGAGGCCATTTACCCAATGTGCTATTCCATACATAACCCTATACTATATACTTTATGAATCAATAAAAAATTTACAATTTTTAATAATAAACCTGTGTTCTCTATCAAAATTACTTTGTGCGTGAATTTTGGGACACCCTATATTTCAATGCAGAATGGAGGCTACACCTGTGCTGCTCCAAGTGCAGTTGGTGGGGTGGGGCTATCCACACACTGCCGATTACAGGTTGGCAACCAGAACAGAATTGGGAGAGGCACTGGAAATTTTTAGCAATTTGGCAGAGGTGTTGTATATTGGTTGAAACTACTCATTAAAAATTGGTGCTTGCATTTTGTATATTTTTTATTATATGTTTCTAGTAATTCATTTTTATTACACGTTCTAAAAATATCCATGCGTAATAATATATTAGGAACAGAAGAGTTGGTCCCTCTCCACAGATGGTTTGAGAAGTCCTGGGTAGACTAAATAAGAAGGAGCTGTATGGGCCACAAGTCAGAATCTGTCACTTCTCTGCCTGCAAGCATTCAGTGCTCCCAGTTGGCTCTAACAATGGTTCTTACCTTTTTCCTGCCTCCACATTATTCCTATTGGAGCACTGCCTACCAGTTATGCCTCTTGCTATGCAGGGATTCTCAAAAGAGTTGGGAGGAAGGTCATATCTACTAAAGGGAGAGAGAAGGGATAGAAATCTCAGGCCTGGGAGGGAGAGGCGGGGAATGTGCACTTAGAAACAAAAGCCCTGAAGATTCAGATACACCCTGAGGAGTATGTCCCTTCCCCCTCTCCTTTGAGACTCCCAGGTTCCACGGATGATGTCAGTGCTCCTTAGCTGTGCCTACAGCGCACATCTTCTTCCCCCACTACCCTCAGGCCTCCCCAGCAGGCCCTATCCCACAGCACCCTGCACTCCAGGCACTCACAGACTGCTCCTGAACACAGCCTGCACCTACCCACATGCACCTCTATTTGCTCTTCATTGGCTGCCCTACCTCTTCCCTCCACCCACCTGACCGCCTCACCTGCTGCTATGTGAGGCCCCAGCTCCAATGTCATACCTTCCTTGTTCCCACCATTCTCCCCAAGGGTCCTTTGAAAAAGAAATTCTAACTTTGACCCTGATACTTTTATTTTAGGATTTTTTCCAAGACAAAATTTTGGACTCATGCACAGATTTGCCTACAAAATTATTAAATTGACCAACACTGTGGTGATTGCATGGGGCAGGGGGTGGAGGGATGTGGGTAGAGGTAGAAGAGGGTATAGGGGAATAATGGGAAAAAATTATTAAATTGGGAGTAATGTGAGATCAGTTGAATAACTAAGTTCTATACATACAACAGAATAACATATAGCTATTAAAATGATAAAGAACACTAAATAACACGAAAATATGTTTACAGTATGCTGTCAAGTAAATAAGTAGATTATAAAACAAAATATATGTACACTTATAGGGGATGATCTTGTTATTAAAATGTAGCGATAGATGCAAGCATAACATGTATTCAGGCACAGATAAAGGTGTAGACATAGGCAAAAGCACAGGCAGAAATGTACGCATAGATACAACACGAATTTAACTATGACCAAATGTCAAGAATTATTATTTCTGTGCTGTGGGATTATAGGCCATTTTTATTTGTTCCTACCCATATTTTTTTATCAGAAATATTATTTTTTCAATAAGAGATATGTTAAAGAAAGAATTAATTATTGCCCAGATGCGTTGCCATGGAGCTCTGCAGTCTTCCACAACAGCATTCCCCTCTCACCTTGATTATTTACTTGGCCATCTCCCACTGGATTATGATCCTGTGAGGCAGGACCATCCTATGCTCAAGGCAAACACAGCACTCCACACTGAGCAGTCAGTGAGGACATATTTGCAGAATTAAATATAATGCATTGAATTACCACAAAACAAATACTGAACAAACAGGCATCTGTGCTGTTTCCCAGGAAACCGAAAAATCAAATTGATCATCAAGACCAGGTTGTGGCTGGACCCAGGAAACTGAGACTTCAGGGCTTGTCTGTCTGGATGAAGTGTAAGTTGAGCTTGGTCAGGGCAAGGTGAACACACTCTGTTGGAAGTGCTCCTTAGGCCTGATGGGCACTTTGCTGAGCAGTCCTCCCCGCCAGCTCTGTTGGTGCAGGCGTGGGCTGTGCCGATTTATCCGGTCGGTATTGATTCTTTTCAGGCAATTCAGAGAGAGAGTTTTTCATGAAACTGTCTGGGAAATGGAGCAAGTCCCCAGGATGGGCATATTCACAGCAATGATTTTTCACTTAGCTGCTGTGTGTTCGTGTCTCGGTGTAATAATAATGCTCTCTGAAACATGTATACTGGCTTTCCCCGGAGGAGGAGTTGGTTCTTTCACACATATTGAGCGCAATTTCCCCATTTCTCAAGTTTCTCTCCAAGAGTGTGAGTACTTCAAGAGACACATTAGTTCTGTAAAACATCTAGACTTTTATTTACTGACAGACAGCTACTGCTGAAGGAATCAAGGCGGCGTAACACCATCTGACTGTTTTGGCTTCCGGAAGCACACAGCCTCCCCAAGACTCTCATTCATCTTTATAAATCATGTGTGAAAGAACTAAAGGCAGGGAGCTACTAACGGGGGCTTTGGAATTTAACCTTATCCGGTTTTAAGTCCCACCCTGTTTCTTTTCAGCCATGTGTATCAGCCAGGGTTCAATCAAGGAAAGCAGAACCACTGTGGCTATCATGGGCATTACGGAAGAAGGTACTGAGATAGTACTAAGACCTTAGGCAATTGTGGGAAGAACTGGAGAAGTAGGATCTGATAGCAGGAGTTGGAGGATCAGAGAAAAGCCACTAACCAGCCCTTTGTGGGGACCAGCGGAGTCTGCGGGAGAAGCAGGAAACTCGCCAGTTCTGACTGCTGGCGTGGGCCCACAAAGGAGTGTCAGTGAAGGCTGTTGTCCTTCCTCTGATCGTGGGCCTGGGGCTGCTATTGGTCAGTTAACCTGGCAGTTAGAAGGGAAAACTGATCATGGAGGAGGGAGTAGTGAGGAAAAGCTTGAATCTGCTGGTAGGATCTCGGCATCCATTGCTGACTGCTTCTTGCCACAACCACCTTCGAAGAATAAAGGCTGCTGTTTTAATCCCACCTTGAAAACCCCAAGCAAATTTCTCTTTTGGTCAACTCTAGTCTGGGACCATCAAAAGAAAGGGGAGTCCGAGAACATGATTCCAGTGTTGCCAAGTTGACACAATACAAAACCACCAGAGATGTGACCTTGGGCAAGTTACTTGATCTCTCTGAGTCTCAACTTCCACACCTGCACAATGGCAATAATATCAGTGCCTACCTCGCGTGGTGGTTGGTAGGGTTAATGGAGAACGTACAGATAAGGAGAACAGTCCCTGGCACACAGTAAGTGCTGGGCAATCCTCAGTTATTATCATTGATGCTATTGAATCAAGATCTACTCTTGAGCTGGTATTCTTTCAGAGGGCTCACCTTGCAGAGTTTCATGGACTAAGCTTGACTTCAACAAAGAAACTCTAGCACACCACAATAACCAGCTCCCTTCACAGACAGAGCTATTAAAGTGGGGGGAGGGAAACGGAGACCAAAATCAAGCTTATCTAGAATGTAGTATTTTGAAGGTGCCAACAAAAAGACTAGGCTAGGAGGCCCCCTCTTGCTACCTGCCAGTTATATGACCTTGGACAAAGCCAGGGCCCCTGTTGTTTCAGCTCTCCCATCCAGGAAAGGGGAAAATGCATCCTGCTCCTCCCGCTCTCTGGGGAGGACCGGGAGCAGACCCAGAACAGGACTTTGTGAGACAAGAGAGCTTTTTGAGAGAAAAGCATTCTCATGATACCAAGTAATCTTCACCTTTGTTACGGCGCTTCATCTCCACAATGAGAAATGCTCCTCTTCAAGTGCTGCTGGGTGTAGAGCTGGGATTTTACGGTCATTTCCCCCTCCTGGAATCAGGCACTGATCAGCAAATAGGTTTATGAAGAGGGACTGCTTGCCTGCTACTGTTCATAATTTCCCATGCAGGATCCGCAGCCAGAAGTGACAGCAAAGCCTCCCAGGAGAACTGCTGAGTTTGCCAAGGAGTACAATGCACCTCACAGTTTATGTATTAAACCATTATGCTGACTGCTGTCACCATATCCATTTACAGAGCAGTTGAATGTTAAGATCTTATCCAGTATCCTTCAGGCTGTAAACCCTTAACAGCCCTCCTCTCTCCTTCCTTCCCCCTCTGCCAACCACATAAGCCACAAATAACATGTTCTGCCATATCAAGAGTCATGGAAACTTAACAGGGAAGCAGTCATTCTAATCCCTGCCTTTTTCAAATGTGGCCAGAGATACAAAAACCTCAATCAAGGTCACAGGGCAGATTAAAAGCAAGGATAACAGTCAGCCCTAGGATTCCTCATCCAACCCAGTTCCCTCCACACCAACAGAAGGTGACACCTGTCATTGAACTCTGTCCACCCCTTCGTACTGACAAAGTAAGTCAATGTGAGAAACTCAGAGCTTAACTGAAGACCAAGTCTTCAAAATGCGCCTGGGTGATACCAGGGAAAGGCTGCATTTCGGGGATTTATTATTTAGTTACAGCGTCTGTTGACCAGCAAAATCCATCATAACTGCATTTTCTTCACCCTCCCCCTTTCCCTTGAGTCAAGGTGAATGTACAGCTCTTTTCTCATGAAATATGCCCTTGGGCAGGAAGATTCCAATTACAGTATATCCTTTGATGAAGTGTTATATATTGGAGAAAGATTTAAATAAACAAGAATAAGAACCCTCTGTGACCTCAAACTTTCTTTTTCCCAGGTGCCCTCTTCCATGAGAGTGGGGATTTTCACACCTACCTGGGCTCAACTTCCTGTGAGATTTTCTTTTAACATTTGTCATATAGTCATTTGGGCCTAGCCTTTCACTTTGAAACCCACAGGCCTGTCATCATGCCTCAAGGCCAATAAAAACAATATGTCTTTTCTTGCTTTATTCACAAATACAGAAGCTTCTCTTCCTGATTCTTTTATCTTGTCCTTCCTAATTTCTCAATTTCCCCTGCTCCCATACCTCCTCTCTAACCAGTGAACCACTAGAGCCTTATGCCCAGCACTGGCTAAGATTCCCTCAAATATATTTTATTCAAGTAGCCAAGAAATAGTGATTGTTAGCCATGCTGGGCACTGGGCTAGTGGGTACTCAAGGGCAAGCAAAACAAATGTGGTCCCCATCCTCTGGGACTACTTAACATTGGTCAAGGGAGCTAACCTTGCTGTGCCTGAGTTACTTCAGCTACAACGCAGGGGTAGGTAACAAGTGTACCAACCTCACCCAGTCACTATGAAGATCAAATGAGTTAACTTGGTCTTAAAAGAGGCTCTTACTAGAGGCTCCAGCACAGAGAAAGCATCCAATACATGTTAGCTTGTATTGTTATTGTTATGATTGCTGTCTAGAACAGACATTTCTCAAATAATCACAAAGGCAAATGCAATACTCCAAGTGGATCTGTTAAAGGGGTGTACACTGTGCGAGGAGGGTATCTGGTAGGGAAATTCCATCTGGTCATGTAGCTCAGAGAAGACTCTCTTAAGGAAGTGACCCTTGAACTAAGATCTGAAGAAGATCTGAAGTACAGAAGGGAGAGGAAAGGCTTCTAGACAGAGAAATCATCTGTGCAAAAGTCTTGAGGCAGGAAAGTCCAAGATGATTTCAAAGGACTCCAAGAAGGCATGTGAGGCTACTAGAGAGAGAACCTGGTGCAAACTGAGACTGGCACAAAGTCATTCAGGTGGATCAGAGCAGGCAGAGTCTTCTGCAGCATTTTAAGAAGTTTTCTTTATCCCAATGACATTAGGAAGCACTGCAAGACTAAGAAGCAGAGGTGGCATGATCAGATCTGCATGTTGGAGAAAAAGAGCAAACGCTGCCCATTCCTAATCTTTTCTAGTATTGATATTAGAAGTCCTCCTCAGCTACTACTTCCCAAGGCCATTGTATATGACTGTGGAGGGAGGACACCACTCACACAGACCTAGAATTGTGCAGTGTCCACTGTACCCATCCACATGCATTGACTTTCCATGTTCTCCCTTTGATTGAATTTCTCCCCAGAGTTCCACATAGTACTCTAACTCCCCAAAACCCATGCTTTTGAGGATTCCTATGTCTTGCATTGCTGACACTTTGGTCTTTGTCTCTACCAAAGACACATGCAGCATATGCTGTAGTTTTTTGTATACATGGTACTCATCTGCAATTCTGGTTCATAAGATTTTGGAAGGCCATAACTTTCCCTAAGCGCAATGACTGGCCCACTTACTGAGCACTCCAAAGTGGTCAATTCAACACATGAGTAACTAAATAAATGACTCGATAAACTCCTATAGAGAGGAACTCCCTCCCCCTCGCCACCCCCCCCCCCCCCCGGGGAAAGGCTGTGAGTAACTCTAGTTGAGCCCAGATCCCATCAGATCTTGTAGCCAACAGGACCCTGGCTGGAAACAGTATCCACCAGCACTTGGTTCAAGTAGCTTCCATGCAGGGGCTACTTAGAGAGGTGTGGGCAGGCTTCCGGAGCCCACAGCGATGTGTGGCACCCAGAGACCAGTGACAGTGGGAGGACATCACATGCACCTCACTCTCAGGGTTTCTACACCCCATGAAAAACATTGGCTTCCACCTAGTTTTCCTGCTCTCCTCCTCAATTCTCCTCCTCCCGCCCAGTGCTAGCATCTGGATCTCTTTTCACGAGGGAAAGATTCTCTTCCTTTCATACTCCAGTGTTCATTCTCAGATCTGAGTCCTCCAGGCTCAAGCTAAACTTATTTTAAGCTGTGCCTTCTTGGAGACTCAGAAGAAGAGCTCCTCTTATCTCAAGTGCCTAGTTCTCCCAAATCAAAATCAACTTGGTTTTCAGACTATTATTACCACCACAGACTCTCAAAATCCTTAAATGTCAAAAATAACAATGATGTCTTTGTCTCATGCTGTATTCACTTTCCTCTGAAAGCAAAGAATGCTATTGATTTGAATGAGGGGAGAGAGAGGAAGGATAACTAGAAACAGCTGTAGATTCCAGGAAGTGAGAATATATCCATTTATAAAATACCATCCTGCTACATTTGTAAACCTGAAAGGTACTGCTGAATAGGGAAGTGTGAGGAGCTATGCTACTCCACATTGACCTCCCTTTACAGTGAGCATGATTCACAGCATTTCATCTATCTATCTTTCACAAGAAGTGCGATACAAATATAATGCTTAAGCTTTCTTAGTTACAATCCCCTCTCTAGTCATGCTTCTTAAACAGGGAGAGTCAACCATCACCTTGGCTGAATTAGAATGTTCTTGGAACTTCTCAGCAAAAAGTTTTACAAGTAGTCTCTTGAAATACTTTTAGAGTTGGCTGACTCCTCCAAGATGTTCAGATTTTACTTATTTATTTCAAGGATAGTAACTTTTTCCTAGTATGCTGGGAGTGGGTGATGCAGATGGCTTCAAAGTTAGCCAGAGAAATTAAGGACAACTTACCTGAGTAACCCTCCTACATGGGATGTGATAAGCACCTTCTGGATTCCAGTCTTTTATGAAAGCAAACCAGTCCTGTGTACTGGATCTAGGGAACAAGGAAGAAAGAACTGAAATCACTCACCCACATCCATCTGTAATTCCCACCCACGGCCAACGGAAGAGAGTCTTACAGTTTGGATTAGAGACAGTGGGCCTTGGAGACAAAGTTAGTGAAGCTCCCTGGGCTCCAGTTTCAATGGGCCATGGTGTTAGCCCACTGAAGAGGTTACCCCAGCAATTCATAGTTCACAAAAGCTCCACACTTATCCACCCACCAACCCCAAGGTTGTTATATCAGAGTGAGAAACTTAGTTCTCATTGACTAATTAGCTCTTAAGCCCTACTCCTTAGAAGTAAATGCTTAATTATTATTGGCTCAACTGCTTTATCTCACTCAGTGAGACAAAGATTAATAACTCCAGGAATTAAAGCCATATTAAGTTCTCTCTTTAATGTCTGCTGGGCTTTTGTGTGTTTAGAGGAACATGTATTAGATCTGTATTATGTTTAATGCTCAATTTATTAGATTCATATATCTAATAAAGGACACTTTGAAAGCCTTTTTTCTTAAGCATTTAGTCACTGATTACAAGTTTGATTAATTCAATTCCCTTATATAATTTAAATTTAAATTATAAATTTAGCATGGTTGATTCTTCTGGAAAATTTCAATGCCTTAAAAAACAGAAGTACAATGATTTCAAAACTATGTGAACTCATTCACACACACAAAAAAAATGGCTCTAAATTTGCTAAAATCATGTTTTGGGTTTTTTTAATGCTTATCCTTTTCAGAGTATTCAACTTCCATGGCTTCCTGGGGTTTCAGTGACCCACCATACACCATTTTTTATATTTTCTAAAGTTTTAGTAATTTTACTAGACCCAGAAAGAAATGAACACCAGCTCAGAAAAGCTTAGAAGGCTGGTAGGTACTAGATTGATGACCTGTTGACTTTTGGCCAGAACATAGGATTTAGTTTGGCAGTCCTCTGATGACGAGGCTAAATACAGATTTGTCATAAGGTTTTTCTTATGCAATTATGGAAAACTTACATCTGTCTCCTTCATTTCTGACATTAGGTGTTCTTTATTCCTATTGTCCTGTCATTAAGAAATGTTTTGTTGGCAATATTAAATATATATGTAGGCATGTTTTCAACCTTTAAAAATATGATACATATACATGACTTCAAAATAATAATTTATAAGTTATCATATTGTTATATACCACCTGTCTTATAACATGTAGTTTTCCCAACCATTAAGACTTTCATCTACATTGACAAAAACATTTTTGTGATCAAGTCAATAGTGATTCATTTAAGGTGGCTTTCCTATAACGTTGTTATGGTTCACACAATGACAGTATGTATTTGCTGTCCTTTCCTTATCCTTCAAGGAAAGATCATCATAATGAGACTTCAAGAACTTTCAGAAAGCTCTATTGATAATATTTCCACAGATAAATACTAGCAGAATCTAGATCTTTTTGGTTGGCAGACAGCTTCTTGGTTATAGAACTATCCAGTTTAAAATATAATAGTAGCTTTGATCTTTTGAGTAAATAACAAAACATTAGGTGCTAATCTAAAAGAATACCAAAAAAGCACAGAAAACAAAAAAAAAATCCACTCAGACTAGATTTGTGAAGCAAATTTTGGATATTTCTTCAAAAAAACATCATGTATCAACAAATTCCTACCATTCAGATTCCATTAAGAGAAATATGGCATTTCCCTGCCTTCTGAAAGACAGGTCTTAGCTGGAGAATAAGAACTTGAAAGCCTTAGTTTGTGGCGCAATAATCTTTTAAGCCAAACCAGTAAACACAATTTTCACCTGAAAATAAATTTGCCTTTTTCAATGTGCACAAACACATTCACATTAGCACACATTCTTCCCCATGTCTCAAACACACATACACAAATATACTCCATTTACTTTCCCATTATTTAAAGTTTTTGATTCAAACATTCTATAGAACATCATGTATTTTAATCTTCCGTAATTTAAAGGGAAGGCAAAGAACCCCGTTGGGTTCTAATTCACTACTGAAAACTTATTTCAAGCTAGTTTACTTGGTAACGAAGTCACTGTTACAGTCTGGAGCTCTCTCCTGATAAAATGAATGAGACAAAATAAGCCCCTGATGGGCATCAGGTTTGTTCCTTTGGACAGTGGGTTGCAAATTGAAGTATAAAGTCTGTGTTCCTTTACTTCCCTTAGATTTTCATTTTTCCATCAGAAAACTGAAATCTCCATCAGCTACATCTTCAGCAAATGAGATGGACAAAACAATAACTGCAGAGGGAGATTATCAGGCAACCTACAGCAGATAAACATGACATTCACTATTCATTTACAGCTTCAGGACCTCTAAGATGACTTTTAAAAAATATAGCCACAAAAGTGTAAAATCTATTAAGGGCAGGAAACAAAGCTAAGCTACTCTTTGTCAGTTATATGTCATGCCAGTATATACTCAGCAATAACTGTTTATACAGAAAACAAAGCCCAATTCAATGTGTGTTTTAGATATTAGACAATTAAGATGAGAGGAACAGACACATTTTAGCAGGTTGTCAACTCCAACTAGAAAGAAGAATGAATCCATTTATAAAGTAATTATGTGCCATGAGGATGATGTCAAACAGATAGATAGATAATAGGTAGATAGATTATATGAATAGATGATGTATAGATGTATGGATGGATGTATGGATGGATAGATAGATGATAGATAGATAGATAGATAGATAGATAGATAGATAGATAGATAGATGGAAAAAGAAAATGTCATTGAATTCTAATAACTTCTGCATGAGGTAAGTGTTAGTATCCAGACTTTAAAGATGGGAAAACTGAGAGAAAGAGACTTGGCTCAGGGCTTGAATTCAAACCAACATCAGTCTGACTCTAAAACCATGATCCTCTTACTACATCGGGGAGTCCACAGCAGAGTGCTCAGTATGAGAACTCAGGATGAGAAGAATATATCCTGAAAAAGATGTGTATACACTGAAATGGATTTAAACACATGGCACAGGCACGGAGCCTGTGCTAACAAGAGAATGCTTCCAAATGAGAATAAGATTGGCAAACATCACCTCACTTTATTTACATAATTGAATTTTGGATATTACATTTAATCAAAATGAATAGAGAGTAAAATAATAGGTTTCCTATGGAATTGATGACAGACTTTAACTTGTAGAGATAATATAATTGAATATAAATTGGACTAGTTCATAATTTTAATTGAATAGATGCCATAAAAGCTCTAAAAAACCAAGTATGAAAGTAACATTTATGGGAAAAGACACTTTTACTTTTAGATTTTAGTCACTGTTATCATGTATCTACACCAACATTTTCCACATTATACTCCACGGGCCATTACTCTTGTGTGTTTTTTTATATTGCCCCACTGCCCCCCAGGCACAGCTGTGTCTGCAAAACCCTGGGGAGGATTGGGTCTGAGGAAATCTGTGCCCTCCCAACCATCTAGGCCAGGCTCAATCCTTACTATAACTACTTTTAATAACAATTAATAATAACTATTAATAATTAATAATAATAATAAGCCTGTTTGTTGATCACTTCAGATCCTGGCTGTCTTCCCATCCCTGCTGGCAGGTAGGATACAGACTTGAAGATGCTTAGTGACATGCAACAGAAGCGGACACTGTTCCCAGATAAAGCATTCCTTCCCCCACCCCAGATATAGATCCCTACACACCAACATACACAGACAATTCCACAAAGATAGATCCTGCCCGGACAAACACATACACAGCCAGACACACAGACTGAGGACAGACGTGCACACACCGACCAGCAGTGCAGACACTCACAGGCACTGTCTAACGCACAGGTGTACCTGAACTCGGGGAGCCTCTCCACGCAGGAATCAGAGGACTCCACAACCTTCAGCAGGTTGTAGGTTCCAGCACTGGAGATGGCACACAAATGCAAGCCTGAGGCTCTGTTCCCCCCGACACACACATTCAAGATGGGGAGACTTCTCTTATAGCCCTGGGTGCAATTCCACTCAGTACATGGTAGGATAGGGTAGGGGTGATGCGTTAGCACCAGCTTCTACTCTTGTACCCTGTCCAGTCCCAATTCAGTCCCGCACAGTCAGAACACTGCAGACACACCCACAACTATTCAGAAGCACTGACAACTGTTCTCTCACTCCTAAGACAGAGCCCAACTCTCTAACCAACACACAGGTCACACACGTGCGTTTCCGGAGTCCAGAGATTGGCCTCTGCCCAGAACAGCTTGGCCCTGGCTGACCGTTATTAGTCTTAATACAAAAACTGTCCAGGATTCAAATCATGTGAAGAGGCACTGATTTAACAACACAGGGAATTTCTTTTTTTAAATATATATACTTGTTATTATTATTATTGATTTCAGAGAGGAAGGGAGAGGGAGAGATAGAAACATCAATGATGAGAGTGAATCATTGACTGACCGCCTCCTGAGCGCACCCCACCAAGGATCGAGCCCACAACCCAGGCGAGTGCCCCTGACTGGAATCAAACCCGAGACCCCTCAATTCACAGGCCAATGCTCTATCCACTGAGCCAAACCAGTTAGGGCAACACAGGGAATTTCTTTATTGCATGACCGCAAACATAAATCTCTAGGAAGAAGACAAAGGATGCTGGGATGCCCAAACTTCCCTGTCCATGGGATGCTGGTTTCATAGAGGACATGTCCCATAAGGAAAATTTGGGAAATGCTTGTCTAGGCAGTTGTTGGCTAAGAAAAAAGCTTGACAGGAGGTAAGAATATACATGTTAAGGATAACATTGCATTGCTCAACAACCTTCACAAGTTGTCACTTCTTACTTTATTTGTCCACCTTTGAGCCTGAGCAAAACTGGGTAGTCCTCAAGAGCTATTAACATGAAATTCTCATTTTCTCATACTCATCTACTTTAATCTTCAATAGACTTAAAGCATCCAAACTCAGGATGATTAACCTTATAATTACACTAGTAGCCCTGCGCACGAATCCGTGCACCAGTAGCTTGCCAGTAGCTCACTGCCGCACTCCAGTAGCTCTCCGCCCTCTACCCCGCCTTCCTGTAGCTCCCCCTGCTCCCCCTCCCTCCACCCATCCTCGTAGCTTGCTGCCTTGCCCCCTCTTGTAGCTCTCTGCTGCCCGCTTGTAGCTTGCTGACCCACCCTCCTGCTGATCTGTGATCCAGTCGTTATGCGGTCGGTCATTACGCTTCATGGAGTAACAACCATTTGCATATTACATCTTTATTATATAGGATATGGTTTAATGTTTATTATCCTATCCATATATGTAAAACCCTAAGCGACCGGCCAACCAGATGACCGGCCAGTAGCTATGACATGCACTGACCACCAGGGGGCAGACCTTCAACGCAGGAGCTGCCCCCTGGTGGTCAGTGTGCTCCCACAGCGGGAGCGCCAGCTCAGCTGACAGACAGGCGCCAGATGCAGGGCTGACAGCTGGCGAGTGCAGCTGCAGCAGCGTGAGCCTCTCCCATGGACACTATCCCTGTGCACCCAAGAGGTGGTGGCAGGGGGCGGGATGAGCCAGAAACCCTGAGCCGGGTTCACAGCTGGCAAATGAGTGCAGCAGCAACAGTGACAGGAGCCTCTCCCACCTCCGCAGCAGTGCTAAGGATGTCCAACTGCAAATGTTTATTTTCCTATCTATATATGTAAAACCCTAAGCGACCGGACGACCGGCCAGTAGCTATGACATGCACTGACCACCAGGGGGCAGACCTTCAACGCAGGAGCTGCCCCCTGGTGGTCAGTGTGCTCCCACAGCGGGAGCACCAGCTCAGCTGACAGACAGGCGCCAGATGCAGGGCTGACAGCTGGCGAGTGCAGCTGCAGCGGCATGAGCCTCTCCCATGGACACTATCCCTGTGCACCCAAGAGGTGGTGGCAGGGGGCGGGATGAGCCAGAAACCCTGAGCCGGGTTCACAGCTGGCAAAATGGTGCAGCAGCAACAGTGACAGGAGCCTCTCCCACCTCCGCAGCAGTGCTAAGGATGTCCAACTGCCGGATATCCCCTGGGTCTCGTGGACTGTGAGAGGGCACAGGCAGGGCTGAGGGACACACACCACCACCACCACCATCCCAGTGCACGAATTTCATGCACCAGGCCTCTAGTTTATGATAAATGGAAGAGTAAAGTGAGCAGCCCCATCCTTGTCTGAAGACCATAAGAAGGGACAGGACTTGAGAAAGTACTCATTTTCTAAAAGAATAAACATATCAAAGCCATTAACTCCAGCCTACGTACAGATCACAAGCAGAATCCAGAGCCCAAATATTTAGCAAAGTCCTCAGTGGACATGTCATGTCCCTAGACATTGTGGATTCAATAGCCCCCACCCTCAAGAACTCACCATATAATGGAAGACACAGGCAAATCTCCTTTTCCCGGAGAACACCAGTTGAGTCTAATTTGCAGTATTTTAGAGCCAAATAGAATTTGATTTATTTTCCTTGTTGATTGACATATTTTATTGACATAGTAATAAGCACAAATGTAAAGTATAAAGCTCAATAAAATTTTACATATGTTTACACATGTGTAATTACCACTTAAATTAAGATGGATTATTTCCAGCCCTCATGAATGTTCCCTCATACCCCTCTCAATCAACAACATTCCCAAAAGGAACCACTGGTCTTATTTCTACCATTATAGATCATCACTTCTCATGGCACACATGAACTAATTACTGAAATTCTGCAGCACACCAAAACATATATTTTTTGCCCATCTGACAAAAAAATAGGTGTAATTCTGATTCATTCACACCAGATGACTATTGTTGTGTTGGCTGCTGTCATTCTTTTATTTGACAATCTAAGGAAAAAGAGGTCAGTGTCCCTGACTAAATGGTAAGGTATTTCATGTTTTAAAAATTCTTGTGGCACACTGGTTGAAAAATTGCTGTTATAGATTAATTTTGTTTATTCTTAAACTTTATATAATGGAATCACAATAAATGCGCTTTTGAATCTTGCTTAATTTTCTCAGCATTGTATTTGTGAGAGTTGTCCATATTGTTGCATAGAGAAGTAGTTTGTTCTTTCTCTGTGTAGTGTGTAAATGTACCAAAAATTGTATCCATTACACTGCTGATAAACGTATGTTTCCCATTTAGAGCTAGTATAATAAAGATGATAAGAATAGTCTTATACATGTCTTTTAGTGGAATTGCAGGGGGCCATAGAATAGGCATATTTTTAGCTTTCATAAACTCTAAGCAGAAGTCCAAGAATATCTGTACAGAGTTATTTTACCAACACGCACTCCTACCAGCAATGCATGTGTGTTCCCACTGCTCTCCATCTTCACCCACATCTGACATAATTAGTCCTTTTAACTGAATGCATTTTAGTAGGTATGTAGTGGTATCTCCTTGTGGTTTAAATTTGTATTTCCCTGTAGACTAATGATAAGCACCTTTTTATAAGCTTATTGGATATTTGGATTTAATTTTTTGTGAAGTGCTTCAAAATCTTTTCAGACAAGTTAGATGCAGCTCGAGACAAGCTAACTTTATTTCCCACTTTACGTTGCATAAGATTTACTAAAAGGCACTTTTCTTCTCTCCAATCCTCTCCCCAACCCTCAGTTCCACCCTATCCCTTCAGCCCCCCTCCTCACACACATTCCCCTCCCCACCTGCTGGGAAGAGCTCATATTAGCTAGAGATGGGAAGCTATATTTTAGGCTCAACGGGAAAACCCAATTTCATTTAGAAAACTGAAATAGATTATGAAACTTCAGAAGGGTCCACCTCTGGCTGCTTGTTTTTTGCTTAATGCCCATTTCATATCTCTATTACAGCTCTGTGATTTACCATCCTGGCATAAAAGAACTGAGTGCATTCTCTATCTCCCAGTGCACTGGAAATACAGCCTTACATATATTTAAGAAACCTAAATCACTGTGAGCCCTGAAAAAAAAAATTCCATGTATTGATTTAAACGTGTCTTTTTGCAACATGCCTCCCTGCATGCTCTGGGGAACATAAAGTGACCCATAAATATTCTGGAAGAACCACTCATTTTCTAGTCTTCTGTCACCCTGAGCCTCGGAACCATTCTTCCCCGAGTGCTCCCAAGATCTCAAATCCAGGGCAGGCTGGCTGAGGGAAGAAAGCTCCGATTTAAGGAGACTGCTGCAGGCCTTCTGCTGACAGTGCTGTCTGATCTCCCTTCAGGCTATTTCTAAAAATAATAATAAGCAATGTTTTCTCTTCATATCGCCCTTCTCCCACAATGAAGAGTTCAAAGAGGTTCTAGTGTGAATGCATTAATTGCACAACAGCCTTCTGAGGTAAGGAAGAGCTTGTTACCCCAGTTTCTGAGAAGGATTTTAGGGCCTGGGGTGTATATGTGTTCTAAGTTTTGCAGAAAAACAGACTGAGATTAGCTTCATGAAAGCCATTACATCACTGAGCTACAAAACCATACAATTTTGGAGCTGGAAGGACCCGTACAGTAGAAACCATTTATTTTGAAATGAAAAGGCTCAGACCCAAAGAGGCTAGGGGCTGGCCAAAGTCCCACAGAGAAGGGATTGAAGGTCCCACCCAAGATCATGTAGAGACTTAGTGGCTGAAATAGGACGAGTCCCAGGTTTTCTGATTTTTCATTCAATGATCCACAATATTAAACAACAACATCAAAAAAAAATGGCAAGATGTTAAAGGAACTTTTGCTTCTGGTAGGTCAAACAGGAAATAAGTACTGGACTGACACAGTTAAGTGATCTAATATATGCTTTGAGGATACACCCAGATCTGACTGAGGTCAAAGTCCACACTCCAAACCACCTCCTCTATACTAGTAAATATCTGAGGTGCTTTATGATGCTCTAAGAAAACGCTTAACAATTTTCTTTAAGAGATTCTAGAAAACTAGACAAGTGTTTTAAGGGAGAAGTGGGAAAGAAATCCTTTTTCTTTTCATTTTACACCCTTTCTACTGTTTGAATACTAGTATTTGTTAACCATTATGCACATATTACTGTAATTGTTTTTTTAAGTAGTTGACATATTGTAAGGATTTTCCTGAACTATAAAATGTCATTTAATTAAAAGAAAAAACTAAATTCTTCTATTTGCCCCAAATTTGTGCTCCCATTAGAGCATTGTTTTATCTTCTTTGTAGCACAGTGTTCCTTCACCCCATTTTCTCTGACAATATTTTTAGTACATCTGTTCAGTTTGT
Organism: Myotis brandtii; assembly: GCF_000412655.1. Classification (NCBI taxonomy): domain Eukaryota; kingdom Metazoa; phylum Chordata; class Mammalia; order Chiroptera; family Vespertilionidae; genus Myotis; species Myotis brandtii. The sequence goes on from NW_005369989.1 coordinate 3,275,699, forward strand.
TACATTACAATTACAGCTAAAAATATGCTTGCTTCTGCCCACTCCCAATTTATTATTTTTGTACGATCTAGCTCTTTACAGCATCTTTATTATGAAGAATTTTCATAGGCCTTTATTGTCCTTATTCACTCAAGAGACATCTATTGTTCACCTACTATATACCTCATGACCCTGCCAACCAGGGAGATTGACATTTGAGCAAAATGTAACCATATAGTCAGAAAAAATACACAATTAAGTCATCTAATATATGCTTTGAGGACACGCTCAAGAAAGTAAAATTAGTCTATGGAGGGAGTTAGGAAAGTGTTATAGAAGAACTGACATTTGACCCTGATCTTGAAGGGTGAAATGGAGTTTTCGAGAAAAAAAGAAGATAGAGAACTGTCCCCTCCAGGATTTTCAAGGGCTGCTCCCAGAAGAAAAAGGGCAGTCAAAATGGGAAACCAGAATACACTAACCAGGGGGCTGTGGGAGGTGGGGAGCCATGAGGGTGGCGTACAGTGTGTGGGCAGGAGGAGAAAGGAAGAAGAAGCCAGCAGGAGAGACTGAGAGGAGGAAAAGAATGAGAGGAACTGCAGGACATGTCACTGTTTGATGGCCTGGATCAACACCTTTTTTTCTCAAAAAAAGAAAAATCTACTATCTTGTCTTAGAGATGCACCCTTCAGTGAAAAAACTATACAAAGTCCCTCAAGGCCGAAGGTGAGAGAGTGGATGGATCAGGACACATGAGGGCCTCAGAGGTGGTCAATAATGTTCTCTTTCTTGACCTGAGCAGTAGTGATGAAGGTGTTTGCTGTATAAATAACTTATTATCTGTTGCTCTGGGTAATTTTGGTAAGTTTCTTTTTTCAATTTAAAAAGTTACCAATATCTGGATGAAAGATGGCTCTCGTTTTTCAAGGCCTCTGATGGCTTGTGGGAGTGTGGAGGTGGGAGGCAGGCCTCCAGGTGGCTCGGCCACACCCCAGGCACACAAGAAGAACATGGAGCACTAGGGGAGCATTCCGAAGGTCACTGTGGTGGAGAGGGAGTGAGTGGCTCTAAGAGATCCACACTTGTGACAGAGAAGGGAGGGAGGCAGGTGGGGAACTCAGAAAGACCCCAGGGGAAGTGGGGGCCTCGTTTCCACCACTTCATCCAGGAAGCAGCATCACAGCCTCCTAAAGCTCGGGGTGACACTAGCAGGACCCCCTGTTCAGAGGTAGGGTAATGAGAGCAACATCACTCTGGGCAAAGTAAGAACCTCAGCCCTCCCCCACTTCAGTGTGGAGTGACTCAGGGGACCTCTTTTTTTTATTTTTTTTACAGAGAGAGAGGGGAAGGGAGAGGGATAGAGAGATAGAAACATCAATGAGAGAGAAGCATCAGTTTGCTGCCTCCTGCACACCCCCTACTGAGGATCAAGCATGCAAACCAGGCATGTGCCCTGACTAGGAACCAGTGACCTCTTGGTTCATGAGTCAATGCTCAACTAGGAACCAGTGACCTCTTGGTTCATGAGTCAGTGCTCAACCACTGAGCCACACCAGCCAGGAACAGGGGAGTTCTTTAAACAAAAGACTTAATCCCTTTGAAGAAAGAAGCAGAAGAAGAATAGAGCAACCTATATGAGCTTCTGTTGTAGCTGGGATAGTTGAAGTGTTTGTCCCCTGGGAACAAAAGACAGTTCTCTAATGGCTGAGGGAGGGAAGTCCACACAGTGCCCTGTGGTGAGACCAAAAAAGCACTGTGTCCCCCAACCCCACCTCTTCTAGGAATTTATCACAGAGGCAGCTCCCAAGTCAGCTGCTGGCTTTAGAGCGTCCTTACCAATCTGCTGAGGTCACCCCCATTTTATCTCCTTCATCTTGACCCCTGGGGTGTCAACACCACAGTGTAGTCAAAATAGTGATTGTGTTTAGGATCAAAGTGAACTGGATCAAACAAGACCAGAGACTTGACATGTATGATCTCTGTGACCTGGAGTAAGTTATTTAATCTCTCTGCTCCTCACCGGTAAAAGGAGGACAATAACACCTCTTTCAGAGAGTTCATGTATGGACTAAATGAAGTACTGTCTATGGTAGCACCTGCCTCAATGCCTAATATGTACAAGGCACTCAGGAAATGGTGGTGTTTGTTGTTATAATTAAATGGAATTCATAAGCATTTTCTTTAAAACAGAATGAGAAATAACCTCTAGAATAGCTAAAATCGAAAAGAATAACAATGCCTAAGGGTGATGAGAATGAGGCGCAGCCAGAATTCTCATAAATCCTGGTGGAAAGGTGATTTGGCCCAACAACCCTGAGTAGCTGTTCAGCAGAATCTACTAAAGCTAACATATGCACCCATCCTCTGACTTAGAAATTCCACTTCAAGGTATAATATATACCTAGAGAATACATACTTGGGCAACCAAAAAATAAGAATCATCATAGCAGCATTTTTCAGAAGAGCCAGCAACTGGAAATTACCCAAATATCCATCAGCAGTAGGACAGGTAGCTTGTGGTATACTCACACAACAGACTATTACATAACAATGAGATTAAATGGCTTCCTACTTGATTCATCAACATGAATGAACCACATTAACCAAGCATTGAGCAAAAGAAACCAGACACAAAAGAGCCCATTAATGTGGGGTTGGTAGGTGGAAAAGTGACTACTCTTGGGGCAAAGGCAACAGGTTAGTGATTGGGAAGGGGCATGAGAGGGGCTTCTGGACTTGATCTGGGTGGTGGTTACTGTGTGGCTTCTGGGTGTATTCACTTTGTGATCATTCAACAAGCTACAGACTTATGATATCTTCACTTTTCTAAGAACGTTATACCTCAATTAAAAAAAATAAAAAGGTTTAAAAAATCAAACAATTAAATGCTGATGCAACCTGATATATACACTGCATGTCATATAATCAACTGTCCATCTTTTCCTAAAGTCTCCAGGAAAATTCTATTGCTTCTGAACAGTAGTACTAGCCTTTACTGAGCATAACTGTGTGTCAGGCATGCCTCTGAGTTATGTGTATTAATTTCTTTAATCCTTGCAACACTTTATATGTAGAGTGACCAGACCTCTTCATGTGCTGGGTGTGGTCCCGATTTACTCCTATTATCCCAGCAAAATTATTACCAGCACCCCTGTACTTCTCAAAAGTGCTTGGGGTTAAAGAGTGTATCACATATTCCCCCTACCTATGAGGGAGGCACCATTATTACGTTTTGTTTTGTTTTTTAATGACACAGAAGTTAAGTAATTTGTCCAAGATCACAAGGCTACTAAGTAGTAAAGCCAGAATTTGAACCAGAGTCTGGTTCCTCACCAATAGGATACACTGCCTTTCTGGTTCAAATTTCATTATTCTTGAGATTCAAAAAACCCTTGATGCCTAACTTTTCTTCTTGTGCTATTTTAACCTATTTTCTGTTGCCTGGCATTTCCTGAAATAGGAGAGCTGCTCATCTCCCTTAGCGAACCCCACAGCTTGTCCACCTTACTCACATCTTCTCCCCATGTTCAGGAAATGAGTGGAATGCATCTTCTCCTTTCCCTTTAAAATAATATAAATATGCTCCCTTTCACATTTACATTTTTCCTATTCCATGTATTTTCCAACGCTTTAGTCATGTCTGTGGATCTGTTCCCCATTTCCCATTCATTCATTCAGCAAATCATTCAATGAAGCCCTACTATATGCCAGGCACTGCTGGCCTAGCTGGCAATAAACAAGACAAATGTCATCCATGTCTTCAGGAGCTGGTAGTCTGGTATGAAAAACAGCATTGAATAAATTATGACATAAACAATTATTCATTAACATCCCACTAAGGGCTGTGAAGGGTGCAACAGAGGACTTGACCCGAGTGGGTAAGGAGTTGGCAAAGTCTTCTCAGAGAGAACAAAATTTGAGTCAAGTCCTGAAGCATGAGGATCGGATCTGGAGTGTTAAAGGCAGCAGGGAAGGGTGTTCCAGGCAGAAGGAAGAGTATATGCAGAGACTCTTCAGGATGGAAGGAATGTGGACTGTTGGAGGAACCACAGAATGGCCTATGTGGCCAAAGCCTAGTGAACAAGGGAGAGAGTGGTGCCATGGGAGGCTGGTAAAAGAGGCAGGGGAAGCTGGGTCTTACAGGGCAGTAACCCAAGTAAGGAGTCCTAAGTGCAATGGGAATCATTTGGACTCATTTAGCAGGAGAATGGCCTAATCCCATCTCCCTGCAATGCTTCATCCTTGCTTTCAAATCACTGAATACTCTAAGCTAAGTGAAGAGGGAGGCCCTCTCCATTCATCCATGTATCCCAAGAGTATAGAACACTTTTAAAATGTTTTAAGAACATTTTTACAAATGAACAGCCTGCCCTAAATGTCCTTAGTTACCAGAAACTTCTTTTATCTTTTTCAGTAACAAATTGCCACCTAGTCTACAGGGACTAAATTTGTCAAAAGTCCTGGATCACAGCCACCAGTTGCATTACTCCACTATTCACCTGTAGTCAGTCTATGGTTGTGCTCAGAGAGCACTATTTACACAACAGCAAGAACAGTGTCCCCTACAGTTGTGCAATGCAGAAGGGCAGCCTCTGTCTACTAAGACTTGTATATCTATGAACACTATTTGTCTTCATATTTGTATTTTCATTTATGACTAAGCAAAATTTTTAATTCTAAAAATGACTTAAGGAGGCTAAAAAAAAATAGGACAAGATAACATAGCAGAAAGAGAACACAAATTCAAAGGAAGAGGAAAATAAAAGAAAATATAAGAATAGGGCCATAGAAATTATTCAGGAATGAGGTTTTTTTTATTCTAAAAATGACTTAAGGAGGCTAAAAAAAATAGGACAAGATAACATAGCAGAAAGAGAATACAAATTCAAAGGAAGAGGAAAATAAAAGAAAAAATAAGAATAGGGCCATAGAAATTATTCAGGAATGAGGTTATTATACAAATGTATTCTTACAGTTTCATACATTTGGCTCTAAGTTTTCTAGCAGCCAATATTGTTGGGACTTGAGGGGGCTAATTAATCAGATCCTTCCTCAGAAGGTTCAAAACAATTCAGAAACAGAGCCAGAAAGAAAATTAAAATGCTATTTCTCTTCTTATCCTGGAAAGGCTGAATTGGCGAACTGGACTTGGATCTGAGATCCAAAATATTCTTCCTCAGGAAGTGAATTCACTTGCCCTCCAGCCACAGGTAGAATTGTGGACAACTGCCGACACCCCCTCTCCAAAAAACCAAACCTGCCTGTCAGTCCTCGCATCACTTGAAGGCGGCAAATACAGAGAATAAGAACACCTTTGCCCTGAGGGCAGGTGAACCCAAGGGAGCACTGAGAAGCTAGATATACCAGCAGTGGCCATTGTTCCAATGTCACCAGTTAAATTATACCCCACCCTGGGAAGGAGGTTATAAAAGGCAGGGAGAAGCGTGGAATCAAACTCTACAATCATACCTTTTTAATTCTGCTCAAGTACACAGCTCTTTGCTGGTCTGACCTAACTAAGCAAGCATATATTTTGCATTGCTTCTCAAAGTTTTACGTGCACACAGATTACCCAAAGATCTTGTTGAAATGCAGGTTCTGATACGTGGTTCTGGGATGAGGGGTGAGAGTCTGTATTTCAACCAGGTACCCAGTGATATAGGTTCTGCTGGTTCACATCTAACATGTCTAGAACAGGGGTCTCTGACCTTGGATCTACAAAGCATTCTTGAATCCAGGGTGTCTGTGAACTTATGTGATAAAATACTAGTATGTGCATCTTTATCTTTACTAATTTCTAACTGAAATTTATTATTTCTTTCTATTATGAATGTAGACAACAAACCACAGTAGTATGAGCAGTACCTGTGACTTTGTCACCAACAGAAAGCTCAGATCTCTTCAATATCACTTCATTATTATTGCAGATGTCTCCAAATTTTATATTCCGATCTCTCCAAATATTACTTATGACTTTTTGGAAATTACAATAGTTATTAGACCCACTTCTGGCTCTTGCTGTTTCAAGTATTAATAAAGAGGCATGTATATTATCATCTCACAAATCAACACATTAGGATATTTTTCATATTTTCATAGCTGTATTTCATTATAATTGGTTTCCTTTGCAAGCCCATGCACTTTATTTTTATGCTTTTTAACAATGTGATTTCGGGAAAGAGTCCCTAGGCATCACCAGGATGCAGGAAACACGTAAAGGCTTACAATCCTTGATGGAGAAAGGTTTGTGAGAAGGATCCTTACCCCATGAATTCTGGAGCCAGACAGTCTGAGTCTGAATCCTCCTTCCTATAAGGCAGGGGTCCTCAAACTTTTTAAACAGGGGGCCAGTTCACTGTCCCTCAGACCGTTGGAGGGCCGGACTATAGTTTAAAAAAAAAACTATGAACAAATTCCTATGCACACTGCACATATCTTATTTTGAAGTAAAAAAACAAAATGGGAACAAATACAATATTTGTATTTGCATGTGGCCCGTGGGCCGTAGTTTGAGGACCCCTGCTATAAGGTCTGAGACCTGGGCAAATGCTTACCCTCCCATTGCTTTGAGAGCAGGTATTTCAAAGCAGTGGTTAAAGGACTAAATGAGTTACTGTTTTTAAAGTGAACAAGCAGTGCCTGGCTCAGCATGAATACCTTATACATGTTGGCTAAATAGAGACTGTGAGCACCATATGCAGAAACTCAAGTGAAACGGCATCTAGTCAGCACTCACCGAGGAGACAGAGATGAATATGGCCAAAGCCCTGTTCTCACGGAGCCCACAGGTTCAGTAGCAGAGATGCAACCAAGCAAAGTGAAGACACTGAGCAAACGCTCAGAACATTAGGCAGGCACTGTGGGAACCCAGCGAAGGAACTCCTGGCCAGGTGGGGAAAAGCAAAAAGCCTCACAAAATGCTCATCCAACACCTCCCTAAAGCGTTCTAAGGTTGGCAAATGCATCTCATTTCCTCCTGGCTGCTACTTCTGCTCATTTCCTGCTTAAATTCCCCCATGCCTTTTAGACGCTGAATACCCAGCCTCCTTATTAGCATTTTTCTGGTTTGTCAGCGTTATTCCCACCTAGTCACCATTCCCCTGGATGCTGGCCTTTCACAATACCAGAACTGTGACAGGTTTACGCTCAGTGTAGACTCCCTTCCCTGGGGAAACATTCTCTCCGCAACCCAGGGGCAGCATGCCAACACCAGGCACCACCCACTCTGCCAGGGTGCACAGACGCTCCAGCCTGCAGGGCCCAGTCACAAAACTACTACTACAGGAGAGGGGCCCCCGGCCGGACATGAAGACCTCTTGGCTTCATGCCTAGTATCTGCGGACTCCTGGAAATTTTTCTCAGACCATTAGTACTAATAACAGCGACAGCACCCACTGGCTGGGCTGGACTATTTGTCAGGCACGACACACAGTGCTTCCTATATGGATTAGTTTCCCAGCGCTGCTATAACAAAACCCACAGACAGGGTGGCTTACACCACAGAAATTGATTTTCTCACAATTCTGGAGGTTCAAGTCCAAGATCAAGATGTCGGCAGGGTTGGTTTCTTCTGAGGCCTCTCCCGGGCTCAGGAATGGCTGCCTTCTCTTCGCATGGTCTTTTCTCTGTGCGCATATCTCTGTTCCAATCTCCTCCTCATATAAGGACACCAGTCATGGTGAGTTAGGGCCTACCCCAATGAACTCATTTAAACTTAATTACCTTTTAAAGATCTTATCTCCACATACGGTTAAATTCTGAGGGACTCAGAGTTAGGGCTTCAAAATATGAATTATGGGGGCAGACAACTCAGCCCATAACACTTGGGTTAACATCTAACCCACAGGAAACTACTGCAGATGCGGATCCCACAGCCCTGTAAAATTAAATCACTTACTTAAGGACACTCAGCCAGGGGAGCTGACAGCTAGAGCCAGGGCACTTTGAGTCCACAGCCAGGGCTCTGCCCACTAGACCTGCTTTCCCCTAGCAGGGCCACTGGGATCACCCCAGGGGCCTGGAGAGCCCCAGAACCAAAGTCTCGGGGGAGGGGGCTTGGATTCTGCATTTTTGCAATCTTCCTGCATGCAACACAATATAAGAACCTCTTCATTACTCCATGTGGACTCCTGCTCCCACTCCCATCTGTGTCCCAGCCCTTTAAGTCCTGCTCTCTGGAAGTGTGGGAACCCCAGTGTGCAGTATCCATTCCTAGGAACACATGTGTTCCCCTGGAGGAGTTTGTATTAGGATATGATGCTGAACATTCGGTTGCCAGGCAGCTTGGAGAGTCCCACAGCGACTATGGTAGGAACACATGTGTTCCCCCGGAGGAGTTTGTCTGTATTAGGATATGATGCTGAACATTTGGTTGCCAGGCAGCTTGGAGAGTCCCACAGCGACTATGCCTTTCCCATGCCCTTGCCTCCTTCATTCCTGCCGACCTCTGAAGCCCACTCCTCCAGGGGACCCTGAGTGGCCACCAGAAAGCTAGGTCAGTAACCAGCCCCTCTGGTGCAAGCAGAGTAGGAGGCTGACCACTCCCCTCAGCCTCTAGTCCCAAAAGCCCTGGGAACCCCAGGACTCCCCTCCAAACTCAGTTTGAAAACCACGGTTGGAAGCCATGCCCAAGCTGGATTTATCATAGACTAGTCTGTTTTTTTTGTTTAACAGGTTTACTACAGTATGAATGAAATATAACAAACTGCACATAAAGTGGACAATTTGATAAGTTTTGACATATGTATACACCCAAAAATTTCCTCCTGCCCCTTAGCAATCCCTCTCTAGTCCCTCTCTGCACCTCCTCAACTCCTTAGTCCCACACTGTTCCAGTCCCCAACCTTATCCCAAGCAACCATTGTTTGGCTATTTACATTTAAATTCATTACAATTACATAAAATTAAAGATCAGTTCTTCAGTAGCACTACCTACATTTCAAGTGTCCAATAGCCGCATGGGGTGACCATATGGAACAGCGCAGATACTCAACATTTCTATCGCCACAGGGTTCCACTGGCCAGCACAGCCTAGATATTAGATCCTTTTCCCTTTCATAGTGCTGGGTAAAGTGGTCCAAATTTCCTCCCAGGCTTACAGTTTTTAAGTTGCTTGTAGTTATTGTGAGCTTTCTAGGTGCCAAACTACTAAGCAGTTAGCATTTATTTCATTAAATAATCGTAATGGCCCTGTGAGATAGGAATAATTAACGTCCTCATTTTAAAAATGAGAAGACTAAAGTTTAAGGAGGTTAAGTGGATGGGAGAGCTGGTCTGGCTTCCCAGCTATGTGCCCTTAACCCTGAGTCATTTCCCAGGCACCGTAGTCCGGTGGTTAAGAGCAGAAACTCCGGTGTCTGCCCCTATGGGTTTCAGTCCTGGCTCCATTGCCAACTTTTGGACCCTGGGCAAGTCACCAATTACTTGTGCTTCCATGTCCTCACCTGTAAAATGTGGATAACAATAAACCCTGCCCCATCCAGCTGCTCTGAGGATTAAATGAGTTAAAATACATAACGCCTTTAGCATGGCACCGGGCACAGCTGGGCTTCCTACTTTATACCATTTTCCTAACTCTCATCCTGAACTCTTGTGCCACACACAGGTTTCTCAGAAACAGAAGCACATGTCCTGAATAATTAGACACTGACTCACTCTGTATTCCCTCTCGCAACATCGCCGGCGTCCCCATGAAGCACAGAGCTCTCTGTGCTCTGCGCTGTGTCATCTATGAATGATTTCAGGCTTGATATTTCTGCTCAAACGTTTCCCTAGTGATCTATGAGCCGCTTCTTTTTCTTTTCAAAGTCAAGTCAAAATTATTTGAGGAAACAGAAGCACAGACTCATTTTCCCGCTCCCCTGGCTTTTCAGAAGAGTTAAATGGAGTGAGATTCATAATCTGTTCCTATTCTTCCCGTTCCTTTTTCACCACCTTTGAATGCTTCGTGTCCCAGTCAGAATAAGAAAGCAGGTGCATTCTCAAGGAAACTTGAATAACATATTGTCACAGTAAGGATCATCATGACAAGTTATTGCAAGAATCATCAAGTCTTATATGCATAGCCCATTGACACAGACAATAGTGTGGTGAAGGCCTGGGGCAGGGGGCAAGGGCAGGCTAGAAGGAGTCAATGGGGGGAAAAAAGGACATCTGTAATACTTTCAACAATAAAGATAAATTTTAAAAAAGAATCTTAGTGTAAAAATCCATTAATGGAACTTCAGTTTGAGAATAATAGACTTACACAGCAATGCAGACTCTGTCAGACATAAGACTGCCTTTCCTAACAGACGTGAGAGTAAGACCCATTCTCAGGACATGTTTGTCCTTTAGGAAACAATTTCTTTCCCTTTTCATCTCTATTCCCAGCCCCCTACCCAAGCTCAACATTTGACTCCCAAGAAAAGACTTTTATTTCTTTGACAAAGATAGAGAAATAGGTCTATCTCACTCCACTCTTCATTGGCACTAATGTCCCCAATTCCAGTGTCCACTGGCTACAGAACTGGAAAAAGAGTCCTTCTGGGTCCGAACCAGTATCACAATATAGAAGACCACATTCTATGACCAGAAAAGTCTCTAAAAACACGCATGTACATGAACAAGCACACACGTGCACACACACTCATGCACATGCTTTCACAAAAACACTACTTCGACTTACTTTCAAACTTACACATGTAGTTTCCATACTAAAGTGACAACATTTTTATCCAACCTGAAAGTGTGAAGAACCCCTTCCTGATTACTCAAACCAACATTTTTTTTAATGGACAGGGTTTAGCTGAGTGGAAACCATAGGAGGATCTATCCCATGAGCATGATAAAGTTTTTCTTAGGTACATATTGATCTTTGCAAACACAATTTTTATTTTCTCAGACAATTAAAGGGAGATTGTGCCACTGGGCCTAAGAAGATGGCATCGCTTCCTATCATCTAGTGCTTAGCAGACAGCAATCTTAATTTAAAAGACCCTAAAGGTCAATGCTTATTTAGTTCCTTGCAATAAACTATTTTGCCATAATTCTGCCTTTCTACTTAATTCCCTTATCTAGAGCAGCATTTTCCAATTTATATTTTGCAGAACAATAAATAGATCCATTAGGTGTTAATATCCCTGGGGTAGTGAAAAATAAGTGGTTCTATATGTTTGGGAAATGCTGGGCTAAAGAAAAGCAAGTTCTTTACTACAGGACTTCTCAGAGCCTGTAATATGCTAATATGCACTACAGCTCAGTAGGGTGGATAGGAATAATGAGATAAATTTATGATGTTCATGGCAAAGAGGCTGATACATAGTAACAACCAACCAATGTTAGCTTTTATAATTATTAACTATCATGATTTAAAGCTTTCCCAAACTCACATGCTAAGAATGCCCTTCTTAGTACCTGGGTTGCAGGTTCGATCCCCTGCCCCAGTCAGGCACATGCAGGAGGCAACCAATAGATGTGTCTCTCTCA
>NW_005369989.1:3287253-3316047 GCF_000412655.1 Myotis brandtii
TCTCTCTCTCTCTCTCTCTCTCTCTCTCTCTCTCCCTCTCTCCCTCTCTCCCTCTCTCCCTCTCTCCCTCCCTCCCCTCCTTCCAATCTCTAAAAATCAATGGAGAATATCCTCTGGTAAGGATTAACAACAACAAAAAACAACAGCACTGCCCTTCTTTCATAGAATAGCTACCTGGATCTAATGTTTCATGGGACATACTTTGGAAAAGGCTAACCTAGTTCACTCCCTATTAATATTAATAAGTATTTTACTTATTTCTGTGAGCAAAGGATTAAGGTAAAATATAGTTCCATGCAGAAATGCACAATATAAAAAAGAATCTTACTTCTGATTTTGGAAGCATTTACAGTCTCAAGACAAAACTAGCTCCTATTTGGACAGGACTTCATTAGAACTAATGGTCCTAATAGTTTTATTTGGTCCTAATTACTTTATATTTAAAAATTGGCACATCCATGCATGTGGATCATTTGTTAAAGGAAGGACTTTGGGAACACAGAGAAAATCTACAAGTCACATCATTAGTCATTCATTCACCCATTTATTCATCAAAATAGACGCACATAAATATATTAATTTTGGAGGGCCTACTATGTATCCAATATTATTGTAGGCCCTGGGAATAAAACAATGGATCATGTAGATGACATCCTGCTCTCATGGAAATTTACATTCTAGTGGGGAAAAGTGATAATACACAGAAAAATAAGTAAATATACAGTATGTCTGAAGAAAAATAAATCAGAGTAAGGATTAGGCATCGCCTGGGCAGTGGTGGTAGAGTGTTCTTTTAAATAAAGGAGTATGGAAGGCTTCACTGATAAGGTGATGTTTGAGCAGAGACCTGAAAGTAGCAAAGGATAAACAATGCGAGGAGGGGAGGAGGAGACACTTGATGGAGTGTTTGAGTAACACTGACTGCTGAGAGAAGACCATAGAAATATTCTAGTTATTCTCCTTCTTCATTATATGACTAGTTACTCTCCTTCCCCCAACGCTAGGAAAGCCAAATTTCCATTTTTTTCTCTCCCAAGCACTCAACCAGAAGCCAATCAGGAAAATGGAATTGGTACAAGATGTTGGTTCCAGTTTTCCAAGAAATTCTCCCAAGTTAATGGTCCATGGTCATCACCCACTGCCCCCCAGGTTTCCTGCAGTGCTTCCATTTGTTGCTAATTATTTTCTGGAAACAGAGCCCTTAGAAACAGGCTCCAAAAAGCTTCTATAATAGCCAAGGTACAAACCCAAAGGATACTGGGGGTTTTCTTTCTTGCAATTTAGCTTACTGGAAATGTAAGTAGCCGCCTAAGTTATCGTCTATGCTGGGTTGGGAGAGTTTTGAGAGACTTTGAACCTTAAATAACTCAAAGAGTTGGAGTGAGAAAGATAAAATAAGAAGCATATTGTAGCTTCTCCCTCTACCCCATATTGCATTGGCCATACCGAGGGAAGGCAGTGAGACACCTATCATCCCCCTGAGCTTCCATCACATGAGCCTCAGAAATAGTCTGAAGGCAAGAACATTTAGTTCTACAAGATTCTCCAAACCTGGAGTTTCTTCTGAAAAGTTCTGTAGCCAAATAGCTTTTTTATCCTCTGTTGAAAGATGGAGCTGAGCTTGATTTGATGACAAAATAATTTAAGACCTTTCTCTAAAAATGTTGGGCCAGGACCTGAAAATGCTGTTGACAATGCTAGAATTGTTTCTTAATGCCTTGGGGTGATAAGAATAATTCACCCCTAAAACGCTGAAGCAATTGTCTCTGGGGTCCTGCCCTGTCTGCAGAATGACCATCTGCCCCCTGTCTGCTCCTCGGGCCACAGTGCAATAAGATGAGACCATTCCATAAGCAGCGAATTTTTCTTTTTTAACGATCTGTGAGCAATGGTGGCATTTTTCTGTTATGAGTTTTGTTTTTTCCTTGAGAGTTCCTGTCCTTAGATTGTTTCTCATACTTACTGTCATTTTGTTAAACCTGAAAGGGGTCTAGTGGGAGAGAAATGTGCGTAGGTCCTGATTTCCCAATGGGGAAAGTAAATGCAGGCTCCCAAGGCTCTGCTCTCCCTGAACTGTAAATCAGTGCTATTTGGAATTTTGCCTCTTCTTTTTAAGACGGGTGCAGGTTAAAATACATTTGAATTTGACTGGTCTAAGAGAAGCTAATAGAAAAATTAGCAAATCTTGACAAGGTCAGGAGACAAGGGAGAAATACAAATGGTCAATAAACATGCTAATAAATGTAAGATTTCACAATTATCAAAACAGCAAATGCATATTCAAACAATGAGATTCCATTAGCAAGTCTTTTTTAAAGATAATGCCTAATATTCATAAAGATAATATCTAGGGGTCATGAGAGTATGGAGAATCATAAAATCATGCTGTCTCAGACAATACAAAAAATTTAAATTGTTTTTTTTAAAAAAGAACTTTCTGGAAGGTAATTTGGCAATATATGTTAAAATCTTATAATTTTATATAAACTTTTCACTCTAGAAATGTATTCTGTGGGATTTCACTTCCATAAATGTAGCCTGAAAAAATAATATGGATGTGCAGAATTCACAATGGATGTGGATGTGATGGTTAATTTTATGTATCAACTTGGCTGGGCCACAGTGCCCAGATAGTTGGTCAAACAACAGTCTGGATGTTTCTCTGAAGATATATTTGGATAAGATTAACTTTTATTTGTCTTAATTATTTTATTTCTTTTTTCTTAAAGTATAGTTGACATGCAATGTTAAATGAGTGTCTGGTGTACAACATCATTATTCAACATTTATACTAGTATATCTTACGAAGTAATCACTGCCCTAAATTTAGTAACCATCAGTCATATGATACTATTGACTATATATTCCCTATGGTGTATATTGCATTCTGTGACTTATTTATTTTATAACTGAAAGTTTGTACCTCTTAATCCCCTTCACATTTTCCAACCATCCTCCACTCCTCCATTTCAACTGATGGGTTTTGAGTAAAGCATCTTTCTGTCCACAGTCAGGGTGGGCTTCATCCAAGCAATTGATGATTTAAATAGAACAAAAATTGACCTCCCCAGATAAATTAGCAGATGGCCTTTAGACTGGAACTGTGGCATTGGCTCTTCCTGGGGTTTCCCACCTGCTGGTCCACTCTAGACATCTTGGACTTACCAGCTTCTATAATTATGTCAGCCAAACTTATTTTAAAATGTCATACACACACACACACACACACACACACACACACACAGAGAGAGAGAGAATAAAGGTATTTTCTAATCATCTAATCTATATATGTATAAATTTTATATTTATGTATTATATTTATGTATTATATTTATATATCTTATTGGTTATTTCTCTGGAGAACTCTAATACAGCGGACAATTAGAAAATAGTTTTATTCATTTCCTCAACTCGGCACCTTTAAGTCACTCTGTGGGGCTGATTCATCCTGTCCCTTGAGGGAAACTTGGGTGAACTCTATATTTATGGTCATTTTTCACATAATAAAAAGTCCTCCTATCACTTCCAATCACAAAACAGACCATTTTGCATTTTGTTTGACTCATGTGTAATAATAAAAACTCCAAATGTTATCTAAAATTCAAATTCCTCTCCCCCTCCACCCTAGACCCTCTGCAGGATGGAGGCGCGCAGTGTACGTGGGGAGGAGTGGGGCGGGCCTGGGGCTGTTTCGGGTTTTGCCGGCCCAGGTCCTCAGGCGTCCTCCCCACTCGCTGGGCTGCCTCCAGCTCCTCAGAGTGGGAGAGTGGAGCCTGGGTGCTGGGTGCCAGAGGGAAAGGCAGAGGGTGAGGGCGAGGGCGAGAGGTGCGTGCAGGACAAGTCCTACCTGGCCCGCCCGCACCGACAGGGCAGCCACCGCGCAGTGTCTCCACGGACGGAGCTGCTGGAGGCTGTTTTCCTCACGAGGGTGATAAAGATTACAGCCGAGATTACACATTATCTCGCACACCCGAAACTGCACAGTATCTTCCCATTATCTTGGGGCGAAGCTAAGGCTTCTGGGAGTGATTCTCGCACTCTGTCCTCGCGGGAACTGCAGAAAAGCTCCCAGCCTTATTGTAACTTCCTTTTTCCGGTCGTAAATGCCCTTTTAACTTGCCCGCTGTGCTGCACGTGTGCACGTGGTTTGCTATCTGCAGGCCCTGGGCTGCAACTCTTTCTTCCCCCACCCCCCACCCTAAGCCCCAAAAGGTCCTTTTTGGAGATGGGACACCTACCTGGTCCATACTGTTCTTCTGCTGACAGGGGCACGTTCTCAGATTCTATAGAGACAGAGAGGCCACGCGACCCACCCCAACCCATCCCTGGGATCTTTTCACTCCTTAACAGGGACTGTGCGTCCTCCCGCCCACCCCTACAGCTCCCTGGCGTTCAGCAGGCCACCCCACCGGCCCCTCCCTGTGGCCTTAAGCTGCTTCTTTCTCCCATGAGGCCTAAATAGTGCCCAGGCCCCAGCCGGTGTGGCTCAGTGGTTGAGCATGGACCTATGAACCAGAACATGATTTGATTCTTGCTCAGGGCACATGCCTGGGTTGCAGGCCTGAGCCCCAGTAGGGGGCGTGCAGGAGGCAGCTGATCAATGATTCTCGTCATTGATGTTTCTATCTCTCTCTCCCTCTCTCTTCCTCTCTGAAATCAATAAAAATATTTTTTAAATAAATAAATTGTGCCCAGGAGGCAGGCATCATGCATTTCCCCAGAGCAATTAGGTAGTCTTAGTCTGTGAGCTTGAGGTTTTTGCAGGTGAGGTTCTGAGGGAAGCACATACACATTCTAAGCACTGACTCCCAGGCAAGTGCTCAGGTGAGGTTTGCACCTCCTCAGAGTCCTGCCTAGCTGGCCTAGATAGCACACCTCACTCTGGAATGCTGGAGTCGTTGGCACCTGCCTCAGCTGAATCTCTGTCCCATTAATGTCAGAAGTTAATTCTCAGAAAAATTTCTGAGTATTAAATTTCCTAAGATCACACAACCCATCTGTGGCAGAGCATGGATTCGACTTAATGATTGTCCAACTGCAGTTCACGCTTTTGGCGCTGTACCACTATTGTCTTCATAAAGGGCCTTTCAGGGAGGGTTGGCCTTGAAACCTCCACCCTCTTCCAAGTCATTCCCTTAGCCCAGTGGTCGGCAAACTCATTAGTCAACAGAGCCAAATATCAACAGTACAACGATTGAAATTTCTTTTGAGAGCCAACTTTTCAAAACTTGAACTATATAGGTAGGTACATTGTTAATAACTTAATAAGGGTACTCCTAAGCTGGCCTTTGCTAAAAACGTCCTCAATCTGATTGAGGTACATTCACTGAGGTCGACCCCTTCCAACTCTCCCATCCACACTCGTCTTGTATACTTGTTTCGTCTATCTCCTTCCGTCCATCCTCTCTATATGTCCAAACCATCTCAACATACCTTTCTCAATCCTCGACACTACATCTTCTTTCACTCCACAACGTTCCCTGTACATGCGCGCCTGCACGTGGTATTTTGTGGAAGAGCCACACTCAAAGGGCCAAAGAGCCGCATGTGGCTCACGAGCCGCGGTTTGCCGACCACTGCCTTAGCCCATTGATCCAAAATATGGGGGCTGGGATGTATTCCCTTCCTCATCCCATAGTTCAGCCCTAGCTGAGGCCTCAGGGCTGAGCCTGGGAGGAAGGCGCCCTGAGCCAGCAGATCGTCAGCACAGCCCGAGCCCTACTCCTGAGCAGTTAGTTCCCATCATCTCAGAGTGAGATGTGACATATTCCATACACCTCGCTCTCCTGATAGATGTGAGGAAAGCACAGTGTAAGCACCGAACATCAGTATGTGTCTATAAAAGTCATTATAAGCATCACTGGGAAAGAGAGAAGAACAAAGCATCTCTAGTTACAGTGCAGGGAAAGAGGGGAAGAAGAAAAAAAAAAACCCTTCCAAGCATATGCTTAATCACACTTCTGGACTGAGAGGGGGAAATTACCTGTAAATCTTCCCTTTGTGGTTGATGTGCAGCTGATGGATCTCCCTTTTGGAGATGGGTGTTTATAAGTCCCTAATGGCTGCAGGAGAGAGCAGGGCCGCGCATTCCTGTGCCTACCCGCTGGGAAGCACATCAAAGCGTCTTTGTCTAAACTGGGACACACACCCCCACCCAACTGATTCTAGCCCCTGCCCTTATGGAGCCTCTTTCTCTCTTTGTGGAATCTGTGGTGAGCTCAGTGACTGACCCCAGGGGTCACCCCACAAGCACTTTCCTGTTTGAAACTTGTTCTGCGGGTCACATTTCCACCAGCACTGAGTCATTGTCCTCCAGCCCTGACATCGACACCCCATTAGATGAAAGAGCCACCGTCTCCGCCATCCTGAATTCAAAGGCAGCAGGGTTTTTTGTTGTTGTTGTTTAGATTTGTTTTCAGTTTTTTAAAATAAAAACCTATGTTACACTTTTTTTCTACAACAAAAGCAATACATGTGTGTCATAAATGCATTCAAATAGCAGAGAGGCAGGAAGCAGACATTAAAAGCACCCATTAAAGCATCCAACAAAGAATAAGCACAGTGAATGTGTTGGCATACATCTTTCCAGACTCCTTCCTCTGCAGATATCTACCCATTTAGTGTTGCAAAAGGAGATCACATTTCACATTTTGGTAATGAACTTGATTTTTTCATTTGGCATTATGTTGAGAACATTTTTCCATGTCATTAAGTATGCTGCATGACTTTTATATATATGTTTTGCAATAGGAACAAAGTTTGGTAGCTTTCTTCTGCCTATAAAAGCAATTCACACTTAAAATTTCATATCCTCATCTCCGGCCATTGCTCTCTTGGGGGTGCTGCAGAAATACTATGGTCAATCAGAAGAATGCATTCTTGATTTTTTTCCATTTGAAAAACAGGGACATTGGTAATGTTCTCTTAAACAGCTCCTAGGGGTTATGACTAACTGGCTTGGAGAGCTTCCCAACACTCAAGCATTTCTTTTATGTCTTCTCCTCAAATGAGAAGAGGTCCCTTCCCTTCCCTTACCTGACCCCACTATCACCTTGGACATGATGCGGATGATCTCCGCACCCACAGGAACCTGCCTCCCATGAGCTATTATACAAAAGTCAAACCTCAAGATCACAAACCTTAGAACGAAAAGATCAGCCTGACTTCCCCCACCAACTGCAAGAACACTGGGGGTCTACTCTGCCATTTGCTGCCACTGCTGTTTTTGCTTCTCACCTTTTGGGGCTCTAGGACCAAAGGATGCTTCTGGCCAAATGGTGGTGATGCCAACCCAAAACATGCTCCAGCTCCCAGCATGGGAACCACTGTCCTGTGAGAGATGATGTCTCCATTCTCTCTACTGCAAGTCTAGCTCCAGATGCCTCTCACTCAGTGCAGGTCCTGGGCTGAGAGCCATTCTTCCCATGGTTACAGCCAAGGCAACCAAGTCAGAAATACATTCAGGAGCCCATCACTTGCCAATTAAAACAACTGTTTATTCCATTTTCTCCCCCAGGACCTACAGCCACATACTTGACATCCATCATCTCCCTTTTCTTTCTTTTTTTAAAGAGTTTTTATAAGATTTTATTTGAGCCAAATTGATGAGAATTGCTGGGAAGCAAGATCTCAAATGCTTTCCTATCATCTCCCTTTTCAACACTGAGAGCACAAAAGATTTCCTCTACTCCTCCTCTGTTCATTGGTAGGGATTGAAGGATTCAAACCCTCAAAACAAAGAACCTCACAGTCAGCTTTGCCTTTTTGACCCTGGAATATGAACATTGCTGGCTTTCTGCTCTCAAAACAATAGGGAATGCTAACATCTAAGACGACATCAGACCTCCTTCAAGAGTCCAGAGGAGAGAGAAGTCTCTCTATTCATGATGGAGGAAGGAATAATTTCCCTACCTCCCCTTTTAGTCTCCAACCCAAGCACAAGCAAGAGAACCACTTAGTGCTTCTTGCTACAGCAGTGAAAAACAAAACCCTAGCTAAGTTTTAAGTGGGTCATTGCTACACAGCAGAATTAATCTTTGATGGATCACTACTTCTCTCTTTAAATGAACAATCACTGATTGTTCTTAGAGAAATAACCTGGTGCTGTGAAAAACCCAAGTTGTTTTTGCCCTGCTTCTTAGCACCATGTGACTTTAGGCCAAGTATTAAACTCTCTAAAGCCCAAATTCTCTCTCTGCCTAAGATTGGACTTGACAGTGGAAACTCAATACCCAAAGTCTGTTAGATAAGAGTCTCTGCTTGCCTGGACAGTGTTTAACACTTCACTACCAACATTTGCTGTAGCAACTTATTTTTCTGTGCATTCTTATTTTATAATTTCCGGGGGGGGAGGGGAGTAGGGGGGCGAGACCCTGAAAATCCAAATACTTTCTCAATAATATGGGACTCATTAAAGAACCCTAGCTAAGTGACATAGTTGACGCACTGTAATTTACTAACTGTCTGACTCTGAGCAAGCTGTTAGCATCTCTGAATTCAGTTTCCTCAACTGTAAAAAGAAAAAGAAAAGCTAACATGAATTCTATAGGCCAGGCATTAGTCTACATGTACAGGTATATCAACTCACTAAAACTTCACAATTACAACTCTATAAAGTAGACACTATTATTATTATCATCATTGTAGTGAGGAAACTGAAAAATGAGAGGTTAAGTGACTTTCTCAAGGTCACACAGCTAAGAAGTGGCAGAGCCAGGATTCAAACCCAGGCAGTTTGGCTCCAGAGTCCATACGTGTAAATGCATGTCACACCACCTGTGGCTTTAATACTATGGAATGGCTTACTTCCTAAAATCGTTGAAAGGATTAAATGTATGCAAGATACTATACCTGATACACACTAAATCCTAAAAGAAAATGCAAAAAGGAAAGACTAACACTAAGCAACATTCGATCACTCATTCCGAAAACATTTGCTGAGCCCCTCCTACACTCAGATAAATCTAGTTCCTGTCACCAAGCAACTCATAGTCTAGTGGTCAATGAATGACAATAATAATGATGATGATGATGATATTTATTAAGTGTATCATATCTCAGGGACTGTGTCCAACCATTTACATGTATAATCTCCTGTAATCCTATTAGGAAAACTCTCTAAAGAAGGTTCTATTGCAATCCCATTTTATAGAAAAGAAACTGAGGCACAGAAAGGTAAAAATAATTTATTCAAGGTCACCCAGTTGGCACGTTGCAGAACCAGAATTCCAATGCACAGTCCATTATCCACACCCTTGTATTCCCAATTGCTGCGCACGGGTGTGGAAATTGGACAGTGGAGAAGGCTGATAGGAAGAAAATAGATTTGTTTGAAATACAGTATTTCAGGAGAGCCCTCTGGATACCCTTGACCACCAGAAAGAGGAACAAGTGGGTCCTAGAGCAAATTTAGCTTGAAGCATTGCTGGAGGCAAAAATGACAAACTGAAGCTGTCCTACCTTGGGCATATCAAGAGAAGACAGGCATCTGTGGAAAAGACAGTAATGCTGGAGAAAATAGAAGGCAACAGGAAAAGAGGAAAAAAATAGGAGATGGATTCGTTCCATAAAAGAAGCTATAAACATGAGTCCACAGGAGCTGAGCAGGGCTGTTGAGGACAGAACGCTGTGGACATCACTCATTCATAGGGTCACCAGGAGTCAGAGTTAATTCAATGACATGTAATAGACACAGTCGGGCTTCAGACCCTGCCCTCTTAAGCATTTCACTCCCCATTCATACATATTCCCTTAACCCATCCTTCCCCTGTTCCTTGGAAGTAAGCCCTCTTCCTATCCATGAATTAAAGGATTACTGAATTACTGACACAAAAGGTCCCTTCTCTGGGAGGACTGGCAAACCCAAAGCCTCCCCTTTCAAATGTGTACTTAGCAAATTAGATCTCACAGGCAGGTGTGGGCAAAGGATGCCAGATTTTAGTAAGGAAACTGACTTTTTGGTAAACTTGGAGAAGATAAGAAGGAAGGAAGACTCAACGATGTTCATTTTCTAAGTTGATGGGAGGTTTAGTAAATCCACTATGAGGGTGGTGCTTAGCTTTCTCCAGCTCAAAAGGAAGCAGTAAATGAAAGATCAGTCAGAGGCCAAAAACCAGGTGACACAGGCTTTATTAGAGGAAAGACCTGCCGGGCTGTCTCACAAAGAGAGAGCAGCAGCCCCTGCAGCGGTTAGAACTCTTTTTAAGGAGAATGAGGAAGGCATGAGGGCTTGGGGTACTTGGCGAGAGCTGGTTGGTTAGTCCATGTATATGTCCATACAGGGTGTTCCTTCTGGGTTGGGGCCATATCACATTTACAGTAAGTCATCGCCTTTCCAGGGACCAATGGGTTTAGTAATCACATTCCAGGGAAAGGTCAGTAAGTCATCGCCATTTCAGGGACGGGTGGATTTAGTAATCACCTTCCAAGGAAAGGTGAGTCTATCAGTAAAAATAAGGGCTTGCACCACTGCATCAGGGAACTGGGTGAGGCAAAACTGAAGATTTCCAAATTACAAGGACTTTTTGCATGGAAAAAGTCTACCAAGGGGAGGCCAATGGGTGGGTCCCTTTCATAGGGGCAAGGTGGGGAAGCACATTAAGTGGGTGGGGGGCAAGATGCAGATGGATATGGCTATCTCTCAATATCCTAGAAGTCAGTAACTACTCTACTCGGGTTCTTTTTCTACCTCACTTACCTTGAGGCAGCTTTCAGAAAGTGCCAAGCAGCCGAGGTTGAGTAAGAACACCAACGCCCATTCAGACCCAATTACGTCTTCCTTCTTGACTTTTGAACCTTACCCAGACCAGCCTGGAGCCGGCTCCTGGAGCTGCCTTGATCTGTGATGGCAGTTAAGAAGGAAATAACCTCCCCTCCCCCCAAAATAAAACAAAACACCAGAACACGGGAGCCATGTAAACACTGGCATGGAACTCGGCTATTAAAAAAACAATTGCAATATTTCGTCCATCGGCCACTAAGCCTGAGAATGCAAATAAAAATCAGCAGCCAGCAGAGAGACTGATGAATCTGATAGGAAAGAACTTACTTGTTTGTAAGTGTCCAATTTAACCCATCACACAATGACCAGACAAGTAGCTGATGAAAGGAATGGCCAAGTGTGAGCTGCAGACAGACAGCCCTTCCAGAGAAATTCCACAAGCAGGCTGCCAGCGGTTCCTTCTTCTTAGAAATGACAGCCAAGCATATTAAGCACAATAACAGGTAATATTTTTCATAGGGTTTTGTAAAGCTTTCCCTTCACACAGGCCCAGCAGCTCTGCGGCTCCCCCACCCTCTGTGCTGCTTCACATAAAAGCCTCGGGAAAGGCATTGCTATTTGTGGTGCCCCTGCCTCCCCACTGCTTGGGTTCTGATGTGCCATCATGTGGGAAACCCTGGACAATTCCACAAAGATGGGAAAGGAACAGCCTGAGGCAGGGGGGGCTGTCCCAGGGGCCCTCTGTGCCGTGTGCCAGGTGATCCCTGAAAAAGGCTGCTGGGAGTGGTGGCCTCCAGGGGCCACACGTTTCAATGAAGTCAGGAGGCAGCCTTTTGAACACCTTCCTCTTGTCTCCCGGTCTTTTTGTTTTGCTGCTTCCTCTCTACTTTCTTGATAATCTTATCATAACTCCTGTCAAGAGGTGACCTTCAAATCAATTCTTGCAAAGGTCTCCCTTTTTAAAAAATTAACTGATCTTTATTGTTGAAAGTATTACAGATGTCCCCTTCCCGCCCCCCCATGGACCCCTTCTAGCCCACCCCCACCCCAGGCCTTCACCACTCTATAGTCTGTCCACCAGGTCCAACTTTTAAAGAATGTGGTCTGGGTCCCTGCTGCAGGGTAAGTGTCTGGTGGAAGATTGGGGCCCCATTCTGTGACTAGTTTAAGGATTTGGTTTACCTCAGAACAAGGGTCACAGAGAGGGCACAGACAAGGGTGGGGGGCGAGGAGAGGGGAAGTGGCAAAAAGGAGAAAGCACAGAGCCTATGCGGATATGAATAAAAACTAAGGAGGGGGTGGGAGGCGGGACAAGCCAGAACAAAGATGAACCTTGAAAAGCTCATGCTAAGTGATGTGAGCCAGTTACAAGAGGACAAATATGGTGCGATTCCACTCATATGAGGGACCTAGTGTCATCAAACTCATAGAAGCAGAAAGTAGAAGAGTGGTTTTGGGGGGCTGGGGGGAGGCAGTGGTGGGGGTTCTTGTGTAATGGATATGGAGTTTCAGTTTAGGAAGATGAGAGTTCTAGAGATGGATGGTGGTGCACAACAGTGTGATTGGACCTAATGAAGATATGAGGCAAGGAGCAGTGGTAGTTTAGTTAGTTGTGTAGAAGACCTATTCTGGCAAGAAGCAGATTTAATGACACTCAGAAATTCAGGGGCTGGGAGCAGAGAGCTGAGGGATAGGTGTCCAGCTAGACCACCAGGTCTCTCTAGGAAATGAACTTGGGAACCTGGAGTCTTTCCAACTGACTGAGGGAAGACGAGTCCCTCATAGGAAACCATCCTGAGTGTGCAGCAGACACCCTCTATTCTTACTCACCCAGGAGGTGACCTGGGGACACAGTAATAAATGGGGCTCCCCTTCCCTAGAGAAACCACCCACGCAGCTGGCTGGCTCAGTGGTTGAACATCAGCCTATGAACCAGGAGGTCAGGTTTGATTCCTGGTCAGGGCACAGGCCTGGGTTTGGGGCTCAATCCCCAGAGTGGGACACGCAAGAGGCAGCCAATCAATGATTCTCTCTCATCATTGATGTTTCTATCTCTCCCTCTCTCGTCCCTCTGAAATCAATAAAAATATGTATTTTAAAAAAACACACACTAAGGACTTTCTAGGAAAGCTGGAAATAAAACTGGGAAATAGTTAAGGGTGAATTGTGCATTAACTCAGCCTTTCAGATTAGAAATAAAATACATGGCCAATCTTACCACATAGGGGTCACTAAAACTGCACAAGGAGCCAGAACAGGTTGTGGTACCTAGAACTCCAGCTGTAGCGGAACTCCTGTGAATTAGGCAGAGTGTGCAGGGTGGGTGGACTGGGCCTGCCTGGTTCTGGCATTGTTCAAGAAGGCAACCCTCCCAGGCTCTGCTTGGGAACCACCGTGGGGGAAGGCCCAGCCTCACAAAGGAGTTGGCCTGGTGGCTCCCGTGGCATCCTGTTTTCCACAGGTAAGCATCTTTTCTAGGGGTTATTTTTGTGTCTGGCCTTGGCTTGTTGTTCCCAGTACTGTTCCTTGGCTGATAACATTTCTTCCCTGGTTTATTAAAAATCAGAGAAATCACCTAATAAATCTTTAAGTTTTTTCCTTCAAGCCTCTTCAACAATGGCTAAAGTCACAATGCTGCCTATTTCCCACAGCAGGAGGCTAACAAAATAACTGGTGTGTTCAAGAAAACAAAGGGAAAATCTTTAATTATTCAGAAGCCTCCCACTTGGAGTACTAAATTTACTTGCCTTGCTTTGATTTAAAGAGGCAGAACAACACCTGAGCAGCTAGTGGGCTGTAACTCCAGCCGTCAGCATACACACCAGTAGAGGTTTGCCTCCCTTTGCATGATCAAGACATGTATATTTAAACAGTCTTCCTTGAAGATTGGATGGTTAACAAGAGCACCCCTAGCATGTAATTTTTAAAGTTTCCCTTCCACACATATATACACAAACCTCTACTCCAACTCTCCTTCAATTTCTTAAAATTATTGAATCACAGAATTCTAGCATTTGAAAGGAACTCTGGCATCCTCTAATAGAATCCCTTATTTTTATAGATGCCCAGGATTCTAAGAATATTCAAGGATATCTAATCTGACACCAACTCTCCCCATCAGATGTCTTATAATTAATACACAAATCTCCTTAGCACCCCTATAGTATTGTACACATACCTCCATGAGGGCTTTGTTTATTTAATGTAATTATTTCTTTTAAAAGTTTAAACTTTTATTTATTTTTTATAAAAAGGTAATACATTAACATGATTGGTAATTTAAAAAGTAAAAAGAATATATTATTCTATCCTGTAGACATCTAGTTTCCTCCCCAGAGGCAAGTAATATTAACTTCTTAAGTATATTTTCTGAGATTTTATGTACATATACATAAGTATATTCTGTTCTTCCCTCTGTTTTACACAAATGCTTTCACATTGGTCTGCACCTGCACCCTAATGTATTTTGAGGATCTTTCCTTTTTAAAAAAAAATATGTTTTCATTTATTTTTAGAGAGATAGAAACATTGTTTGATCTGTTGCTTCCTGCACGCCCCCTACTGGGGATCGAAACCACAACCTGGGTATGTGCCCTGACTGGGAATCGAACCCTGACCTCCTGGTTCATAGGTCAACTCTCAACCACTGAGCTACACCAGCCAGACTGCTGTAATTATTTATTTACCTGTTTCTCTCCCAGGCCCCATCCCCTCAATAGAATATGAGCCCATAGGTCCTACAAAAATAGATGATGGGCCAGAATTTTTTGGCCGGAGAACTCTGGCTGGACAATCTCTTGCCTATTCTGTTGTCTTTCACATCACTCTCCTTTACCATCACTTGTGTTGTCTCTTTTTCAGGACTCACCCCATCCCATTCCCCACCAGGCTCAGCAAGGCAAATTCCAACACAAAGACAGTTTCCTTCCTAGGAATTCTGGTGCCAGCTGTTAGATAATAAATTATTTAGGCCTTGTACTCTATCTCGATTAAAAACATGTCTTGTTCTCACTATTGTAGAACCAATAAGAGACTATGACTCACCCTGGCTGTGTGGCTCAGTGATTACATCATTGGCCTATGCACCAAAGGGTCCCAGGTTTGATTCCTGATCAAGGGCATGTACCTGGGTTGCAGGTTCAATTCCCAGCCTGGTTGGGGCACATGCGGGAGGCAACCAATCAATGTGTTTCTCTCACATCAATGTTTCTCTATCTATCTATCTATCTATCTATCTATCATCATCTATCCTTTCCCTCTCTCTCTCTCCCTCCCCCCCATTTACACTCTCTCTAAAAATCAATGGGAAAAATATCCTCAGGTGAGGATTAAGAAAACAACAAGAAAAAGACTATGACTCACATCTGACAACTAAATAATTCATTTCGTGCACTTTTATAGAGACCTTCCTCGAGTGTTTTCTGAGTGCCACGCACTGCACTAAGGGCTCTGCTGAACCACTAACTCCGCACAGGAACCCCATGAGAAAAATAGTATCATTATCTCTATTTTGCAGATAAGAAAACTTAGGCTCATTAAAGTTGAGTAAATATCTAGTAAGTGATGAGGCCAAATTTGAGACCAACACTATCTTTCTCCAAATGCAGACTCTGCCAATAATACTACACTGTTTCCAAAAGTTACACTTCCCCTCTAAGGACTGTGCATCATGATTTTGGGGTGTCATAGCATTAGAATCCTGTGGCAGAGGCAGCCAATTACCCGTTTCAGATGCCACTTGCACATAGTAGGCCCCCAGGTTACCCACAACCTCTGTCCAATTTGGCTACGAATCAGAGGTCCCCATGACCCACTCCTTGGGTTTGATTAATTTGCCAGAGTGGCTCACAAAACTGAAAGAAACACTTACTTATATTTACCAGTTTACTAAAGGAGACCACAGAAGAACAGTTAGATGAAGAGATCCATAAAATGAGCATTGGGAGGGTCCTGAGGTAGGAGCTTGTCCTAGTGCAGTTGGGGGCTAGGGGTGTCACCTTCCTGGTGTGGATGTGTTCCCCAGCACGGAGGATCTCCACACCCTGTACTTTCAAGATTTTATGAAGGCTTCATCACATAGGCATGATCGGTCACTAACTCCATTTTCAGCCTTTCTCCGTTCTCAAGAGAATGGGGCTGAGAATTCCAAGCTTCTAACTATGGCTTGGTCTTTTTAGTGATCAGCCCTCATCCAGAACCATCAGGAGGTCCACCCATAGTCACCTCATTAGAACAAAAAACACTCCTATCATCCATGAAATTACAAAGTTATGTGTGAGGAACCCGGGGCAGAGACTAATATATATTTCCTATTATCTCACAAGCCACTCTGATTCAGGCCTCCATTACTCATGGTCATAAGCAACTCCTACTGACATAAGCCCCTTCTAACTCTCACTCCATACTATACTTAGAGGACTCACTCTTTAGCATCACTCTCTACTGACCTTCTTGCTGGAGGATCAGCCCTCATCCAGAACCATCAGGAAGTCCACCCATAGTCACCTCATTAGAACAAAAGACATGCCTATCATCCATGAAATTACCAAGTGATGTGTGAAGAACCTGGGGCAGAGACTAGTATATATTTTCTATTATCTCACAAGCCACTCTGTTTCAGGCTTCTATTACTCATGGCCATAAGCAACTCCTATCTGACATAGCCCTCTCTAACTCTCACTCCATACTATACTTAGAGGACTCGCTCTTTAGCATCACTCTCTACTGACCTTCTTGCTGGAGAAGAATTGGAGAGCCCAGTTGGCTGGCATTACCCTGCCCTATGCCCTGTCTGCAGCCAAATATAATCAGGTCTGTGGCCACTGGTTCCTGACTAGGACTTAGAACGTATTGCCCAGTAATGAGCTGGACACTGACTCCAGATTCCTGGCTTGTATTGACCTCTTATCTCCTGACCTCCCTAAAAGAGTGAACCTGGGGTCAAAAGAGCCCAACAGTTAATGTCTGTCATTACTCCCTTGCTCTTATAGGGTCCTTTACAGCTTACAAAGCATGGTCATGAGCAGAATTTATTTTGATTGTCACAACAACTTTGGCCAATGAACAGGGACAGTAATGGCTTGAGTCCCCGTTTTAGAGCTCAGGAAACTGGAACTTGGAGAGGCTAAGTTATTTGCCCAAGGCACAGAGCCAGGATAAAAACTCAGCCCTTTGATGCCAAGGTCCCCACCCTTTCCAATGTGCCAGTGCTTCCAGAAGACTTCTTAGATTCCATTGAGAGAAGCCGGAGACACAGCTTAGCCCAGGCAACCTCCTTTGAAGTAAATTTGACTGGCCATGAACTCCCTGTCTCTACCCAATATCTGAATTAGCTCGTCATCATCAAAAGACTGATCCACTCAACTGAATCAAGTGAATGCCCACATGGCGTTCAAAAATCAGTTAAATCAACACCATCTGTAGCCACTCGCTATAATAGGCAATGTTGACATGAAGGACACCGATGGTTCTGTAAACATCCAGCAGATGCATCACTTATGTGAGAACAATGGCAGTTGTTTTTCTGTTGCTCAGAGAATGGCAGGAGACAGTAACGAGTGAGGCTGAGAAGATGCTGGCACCCAGAGAAGACAAATACGAGGGAAAATTGGGACTTCCCAACTAGTCAGGAGGGGCTTCTTGGGAAGACACTATCAGAGGCTGTTTAATTCAGAAATGAAACAAGTTCAGGCAGATAAGTGCAAACAGAGGCAGAAATGGGAGAACAATAACCAGAACTAGCACTCTACTTGCGTGGTACTAGATAGTTCTTAAGTATGAGAAACAAAAATTGGCTCTGGCTGATGGAAGCACAAAGGGAATTTGCTGAAAAGATAATGGGTAAATTGCATAATTGCCAAGAATTCTGGAGGACCAGGCTCTGAAAAATGGACAGGGACAAAGAGACCCTAGGCAGCCAGAACCATTTGAAATCCCACCACTCAACTAGTCTAGCACTGGACACAGAGAATCAGTTAGCTAAATTTATAATAATGCCAACTAACAAAGCTAGGCAGCCAGAACCATTTGAAATCCCATCAGTTAGCTAAATTTATAATAATGCCAACTAACAAATGACCGCAGACACACAGTGACATATGATAAGTGTTTGTTGCTCATGTGCCTGGTGTCACTCAGAGGCTGGTAGGCAGCACTGCAATCTTGACTGAGCCAATCATGAGGCTCCAGCGTGGCCAGCTATTGGCTTTTCTAGGCTGGCTTCAGCTGCGGTGACTGGGATGACTCATGTGGATGAAAAACAGGGGTTCTATGGAAAGGAATCTCACAGGGTGATCTTATCAGAAATTCCTAATTGGGCAGGTCATGGTGGGTAGTCATGCCTCAGGTCTATAACTTCTTTAGTGAAAGGTTTTAAGCCAGCCCTGTCCATGGTTCTTGTGCATCTAGTTTAACACACCTTTGAAATACTATTAGTAATACGCCTCAAAGGGGTATTAATCCTCAAGAGAGCACACAATTTTGTTAACTGTCCTGTAATGCAATCTGCACCTCAATTTATCCAATCTTCCTTATGTTCCCTCCTTAAATTTCAAATGCATAAAAGAAGCTGTAAAACTGTTATTCTCTGGAGAATTTGAGATCTTGCTCCCCAGCATATGTCGTCAATTTGGTTCAAGTTAACTTGTATCAAAATTCTCTCCATGTTTGGACATTTCTTATGCTATATGGCTCTCATCCTCCAGGGTGTTGAGACCTGGCATGTTCTCATGGTGAGGGCAGAGGAGCAAAAGAATTGCACAGGCACATATGCCTCTTGAGGTCTAGGCTTAGAACTGGCAACACCAACACCTTATTGGCCAAAGCAAGTCACAAGATCAACCTTGGTTTAAGGAGTGAAGAAATAGACTCTGCCTCATTAGCAAGGGAACTGCAAAACTGCACAACAAAGGGCCTGACACAGAGGGTTACACGTTGGGAACACTGACACAATCACTCTACCACTCACGGGAATCCACCACTAACACCGATGCCACTTCTGCCCGGAAACTGTGCCTGGCTTCCTTCGCTGCCACCATCGCCTGTGTAGCTTCTCCATGCTCCTTTGCATCCCAACTCCAGATTTAGGTTTCCAGGCAAGCATATCAGGATAGTTGGGACTAGATCCGTGGTCGGCAAACCGCGGCTCGCGAGCCACATGAGGCTCTTTGGCCCCTTGAGTGTGGCTCTTCCACAAAATACCACGTGCACGAAGTTTCAATCGCACTGTACGTGTGCGCCTGCACGTGGTATTTTGTGGAAGAGCCACACTCAAGGGGCCAAAGAGCCGCATGTGGCTCGTGAGCCACGGTTTGCCGAGCCGCAGTTTGCCGACCACTGAACTAGATGATGGAGTTGTACACAAAATGCATCGAAAACACTGGGAAAGAAAGTATTGAGACTTTTTTCACTTCATTTGGAGAAAATGGGTTCTGCCTGAGACCTATAAGGTGGGAAATACCCCAGACATAGAAAAGAAGTTCAGATACTGAAGAGCCAAAAATCTGAGAGTTGTTCTTTCAAACCACCCTATGTCTGTTGGGGTATATTATAGAACAGTGATGGCGAACCTTTTGAGCTCAGCGTGTCAGCATTTTGAAAAACCCTAACTTAACTCTGGTGCCGTGTCACATATAGAAATGTGTTGGTATTTGCACCCATAGTAAAACAAAGACTTATATTTTTGATATTTATTTTATATATTTAAATGCCATTTAACAAAGAAAAATCAACCAAAAAAATGAGTTCGCGTGTCATAGGTTCACCATCACTGTTATAGAACATCCCCAATTCTTCACCCCTTTTGGATCTATGCTCTTTGCACTATAGATTGCTCTGGTCTCCTTCCATGGACAGTGTGACCTGCCTCACTCTTTTGACATTCATGTGATTCATGTGCTCACATTGGGATGTTAGCAGATGTACCATAAGCAGAGGCTCGAAATGGGCTTGCACACTGATACTTGTTTTCTTATACCTCTGCCGTCACCATGGGAACATGCCTAGGTTAGCCTGACAGAGAATGAGAGACACGTGGACCAAAGCAGGAGTTCCCAGCTGTTTCACCCTAGATCAGCCAGCTGACAGCTAGACAAGCCACAGACATATGAGCAAACCCAGCCAGATCCGCAAAACCATCTAGTCAACCCCCAGCAGATCCAAACACTTGTGCAATAAATGCTTATGATTATATGCCCCTGAGGTTTTGCCGTCATTTGTTACAAAGCATTATTGTGATGATGGATAACGGATACAATCTGCCAGCTGTTTACATATAAATAAGCTCATTTCATTCTCCACCTGCAAGTTAGATATCAGAATTTTCATTTGCATGGAGAGGTTAGGCAAACTGTCTAAGGTTACCCAGGCGGGATTTGATAGTGGCTTTCCTAAAACAGAAGCCACTCTGAGTAACCCTGGAACATAGTTAGAAAGGAGTTCCTGACTCTGACATGGACTTCTGGGACAGAGCTTTTCCTCGCCTTCCCTGGTCCAAAAGTGACTCTACAATGAGCCAGGAAACTTGGACAATAACCGAGAAACTATTCCAAGGCTAGTCCCACTAGAGTGAACCCTGGGAACAATGCAAGGTCATTCCCTGTCCTGGAAAGTTCTTGAAATAAGGGAACCACCAAGAACCTAGAAATACTTTAACTATTTGTGATTTCTCCTAGTAACTGGCTTAGCTCTGATAGGATTTGGTCTGTCCCCCATTCTTAAAGGGCTGAAAAGGTTAAATTGATACAGATAACTCCACAGAACCTAAGTTAGCATCACAGATACAGTGTGTTCTGACAACATCTATCAGAATGCCTGGCACACAGTAGGTGCTCATATACATTGGGCCCCTTCCTTGCCCTCTCATACCTCATATTTAAGGAATCATATTACCAAGTCTTCTTATTTTTGCAAATGTCAGCTCTTGGAACCTGACAGACCCAAAGTCATGTGTTGGTTCAACATATATACTATGGGCCTACTATGCACTAGATAACAAGAATATAGAGACCTGGAGCTAATTTTGAGAAATCTACTGGGAAACAAAAGTTCTCAGAACCATATTTAATTCCTAACCAAAGCTAACATCACCACAGTACCAAGTGAGCTATCACAGTGCCACGTTTGGAGAAAAATAATGAAAATGTTAAATTTATGTTATGTTAAAAGGTGCTTTTATTCACTTAATCTCTATTAAAAGATGTCATTTCCTGCATTATGAGTATATTGTAAATTTTTCATTTTTAACACATAAAAGCCAAAATCTTTATTAGCTTTGATACACATCTACTCTTGCCTAAGTCCACAGAACTATAAAAATCCCACTTTACAGCTGACAATATAAACTTCACAATAACATAAAAGCTAAATTTATTCATTCATTTAAACTCTATGAGAGACATCGCAAATTATTATTTTAGCGCCTGGAAGATAAATAGGCTTCAAAGGCAAAGGATCTTTTTCCAAGCAGCTCCTGTCTGCAATGCCACATTTTGAGGAAGAATTGGCAGAAAGTTCAAGGAAAACATACGAAGGCTAAATCTAGAGAAAGAATTGCTATAATAACAAAGTTTAATTGTCAAGAAGACCTTTACATTATTGCATATGGGCACCAGCCAGCACTTAAACAGTAAGACCTAGATGTCTGATCTCTATCATCTCGTTCCAGGGGTAATTCTGTAACCATTTGAAGGGCTGTCTAACTTCATTCTTGCTTTCAATGTCTTTTCTTTGAAGATGGAGTCCTGTCTGTCCAGGCATGTACTCCCCAGATAAACCTTAACTTAGAGATCCATGGATTAGCATCCACAAGACCAACTTCTTTATCAAAATGGCCAGCCACTGTGCAGCAAGAAGGAAGCAGAGTTTGGGAATGGGGCAGGATAAGCCAAGTTTTGATGAAGGAGTGAAGGAAGCAGAGTTTGGAGGGAATGGGGCAGGATAAGCCAAGTTTTGATGAAGGAGAAGTTCTGAGGAGGAAGGACAGGGAGCACAGGGACAAATGAACAGGTAAAGCAGGGCTGAGTGTGATTTCATCCATCAGCTGGTGATGTGTGATGTGTACTCAAGTAGCAGGACAGTCCTGATGATCTATGAAGTAGGTGTTGGGGTAAGAAGGAGACCATGTCTAGCACATCACAGAAGCTCAATAAATGGCTGTGCAATGAATGGCTCATTTGATTACATTGGACTAACTGCTTTGGCTATACTTATTCTCTCCAAAAGGTAAAAAATCACAAAGTCAAAATTATCTTTGAAAATGCATCAAATTGCCCATAAAGGACAGAAATGTTTTTCTATTGCATCTTTTTTAAAAATATATTTTATTGATTTCAGAGAGGAAGGGAGAGGGAGAGACAGAAACATCAATGATGAGAGAGAATCATTGATCTGCCGCCTACACATCCCCTTCTGGGGATCAAGCCCACAACCCCAAGCATGTGCCCTGACCAGGAATCAAACCGTGGCCTCCTAATTCATAGGTCGATGCTCAACCACTGAGCCATACCTGCTGGGCTCTCTTGCATCTTGATGGCGATATTTATACCAACACACTGGTACCCCTCACCAAGCTCATCAGAGGCAGGTGTTCCTCCAGCAATGGAACCAGTGACTAGTATTTTTTGGAATAAGTGCCAGACAAAGCAGCTGGCTTGTGTTAGAAATCATGTTGTAAGAAACAATGCACTCCTCCAATCACCAAAAAACACACTCAGTGTAGTAAGAGGGACATATTATAAGAGGCACATGGGAACTCAGGCCAAGTAGGAGAAAGCAGATTTACCTCTGTGACCGTACACCCAGTCCAGGATAGAAGCTCATAGAGCAGAATATAGACTAACTAGTCCCCTACCTGCAAAAGCAGCTTGAACTTTGATATCATACAATTGCATGACCTTTTCTCCTTCTTTGATTTTCATCCTCACCTCCTTGCTGGATGCTCCTTGGAGCATTTTGTTGACATATCACTCAGCACCCAGACCCACAGCTCAGGGTCTGCTTTAGGAAAACCTAACTGAAGGTACTTATCAACCTGGGTCTTCTCACCACAGCAAGACTTAAAATCATAAACTTATTCTCCAGTAATCCCATTATCCCTCCAAAACTCCACAACACACTGAATTACTTATACCATTCCCCAAACTCAATCCACATTAGCCTGTATTCTTGCCTTTGCAATTATTGTCCTCACTATAGAGAATTCTCTGAACTCACTCCTTTCCAAATGGACCTTCCTTGGCTCTCCCAGGCTGTCACTCAGTCTGCTGTTCTCTCATGGTCCAGTGTATACATTGCTACTAGGGTACCTGCATGGCTCTAAAGTTGTACTGCGTGGGTTCAAATCCTGGCTCTGCTACTTTCAAGTGGGTGTCCTCAGACAAGTTACATCATCTTTCTTTTACTTTGTTTCCACATCTGTAAAATGGACATAAAAGTCAAATCTACTTTTGGGTGTTCTTATGAAAATGAATGAGATCATTTACATGCAAAGCTCTTACAGATGACTAGTCCATAGTACATGTTAGCTGTTTTTTTTGTATTGTAATTATTTGTTCATGAGTTTGTTTTTCTTGTTAGCTCCTCAGGGGCAAAAGTCATATCACATTCATCCTAATAGATGTATGTTAAATAAATATGCTCCATCAAAGAGCAGTTCTCTTGAGTAGGATAACACTTTAAATTGGTGGTGCTGAATTCCTTAGAACTCCATTATTTGCATATGACCTTCATGATTTTTTTTCTCACAACCTGTACTATTATTTATTATGTTTCCTTCAATTAAGTTTATATCAAAACAATAGAAGTGAACAAACAAAACAGAAATAAACTCACAGATACAGAGAACAGATTGATGGTAGTCAAATGGGAGGGGTATGAGGTGGATGGGTAGGTGAAAAATGGTGGAGGGCTTAAGAAGTACAAATTCCCAGTGATAAAAATAGCTCGATGATGCAAAGCACAGTAGGGAATACAGTAGGTCCTCGGGTTACGTCGGAGATCTGTTCCTACGGCGCAACATAACGCGATTTTCGCTGTAAGTCGGAACCCACCTACAGAAGCACCTACGTCACTCACATACACAGCAGTAATGAAGGGAAACAGTAAAAAAATTTTAAAAGATAAAGAAAGATAATTCCTGACCTTTACTTGTGGTAAATAAATAATAAAAAACATAAAGCACATATGTACATATGTCAAAATGATGGAACTTTTTTTATATAAATAAATGGAAGATGGTGATGTAACCACGAAATAACGTACGTCGAGTCCCATTTAACCCGAGAACTGTCTGTATAGTCAATAACATTGTAATAACAGTATATGGTGTCAGATGGGTACTAGACTTACCAGGGTGATCACTTTGTAAGTTATATAAATGTCTAATCACAATGTTGTAAACCTGAAACTAATATAATATTGATGTTAACTATAAGTGAAAACTAAAAAAATAAATTAAAAAAAAAGAGTAACCAGGTATAAAAGTCTCCTGCTAAATGTTGGTTAGATAGCCGAACAAGGATTTGAACCCTGGTCTCACTCCATCTTAGCATGGTGATCACTTTGTAAGTTATATAAATGTCTAATCACAATGTTGTAAACCTGAAACTAATATAATATTGATGTTAACTATAATTGAAAAATAAAAAAATAAATTAAAAAAAAAGAGTAACCAGGTATAAAAGTCTCCTGCTAAATGTTGGTTAGATAGCCGAACAAGGATTTGAACCCTGGTCTCACTCCATGACCTTACATTAAGCAACTTTTCTTTTTTGAGTGAAAAAGTAAGATGTCATATTAGGGATATAAAAGTTGACTTGATGTCAATCTTTTTTTTTTTATCTTGGCCTTATGTTAAGAAATAGGATATATTGAGTCATAGGTTTCATACATTAGGGCTTTCTTCTAATAGTCATTAAAATAAATATGTAACCCCTAAAATAAAATCTGTTCATCAGTATACTTTCCCAAATAATCTCATATATCCCTACTGGTATCCCCATTTTAGTTGGGAAAACTGCCTCAGGATATTTACAACCAGTCAATAGATGCCTTTGAATATACATGGAGTTTGGGGAAATATGAGAACCGCAATAAATCAATTAGCAAGACCTTGGCATAGATAGTTCTCTGTCCTGAGCTACTATTAACTCACTCTGTGACTTTTGATACTCAGCTTCTTTAAGCTCAGTTCTCAGGCATGAAAAAGGTGTTACACATTCTTCCTCATCTAGCGAAGGTGGGCTTCTGCACTTTAAAGCACCAGGACCCCAAACAATTAAAAGTAAGTCAAAACACAGGTAGATGGACTTCACGTAAGCCACATTAGAACAGGAGTCCACACCTCATCCCACTTTGTCTGAACATGTTTCTGTAGGAGTTGAGTTTAAAACTGAAGAAAGAAAAGATTTAACAGCTTGGCTGGTGTGGCTCAGTGGTTGAGTGTCGACCCATGTACCAAGAGGTTGCAGTTGCAATTCCTGGTCAGGGCACATTTCCCAGGTTTGGGGCTCAATCCCCAGGGGGGTGAAAGGGCAA
Source organism: Myotis brandtii (assembly GCF_000412655.1). NCBI lineage: Eukaryota > Metazoa > Chordata > Mammalia > Chiroptera > Vespertilionidae > Myotis > Myotis brandtii. The sequence continues at coordinate 3,312,506 of NW_005369989.1, forward strand.
AGGCTATGCCCTCCATCTTGCCGGTATCCTCCATGTTAAAAGTTGACTTGATGTCAATCTTTTTTTTTTTAATCTTAGCCTTATGCTAAGAAATAGGATATATTGAGTCATAGGTTCCATATGTTAGGGCTTTCTTCTAATAGTCATTAAAATAAATATGTAACCCCTAAAATAAAATCTGTTCATCAGTATACTTTCCCAAATAATCTCATATATCCCTACTGGTATCCCCATTTTAGTTGGGAAAACTGCCTCAGGATATTTACAACCAGTCAATAGATGCCTTTGAATATACATGGAGTTTGGGTAAATATGAGAACCGCAATAAATCAATTAGCAAGACCTTGGCATAGATAGTTCTCTGTCCTGAGCTTCTATTAACTCACTCTGTGACTTTTGATACTCAGCTTCTTTAAGCTCAGTTCTCAGGCATGAAAAAGGTGTTACACATTCTGCTTCATCTAGCGAAGGTGGGCTTCTGCACTCTAAATCACCAGGACCCCAAACAATTAAAAGTAAGTCAAAACACAGGTAGATGGACTTCACGTAAGCCACATTAGAACAGGAGTCCACACCTCATCCCACTTTGTCTGAACGTGTTTCCTGTAGGAGTTGAGTTTAAAACTGAAGAAAGAAAAGATTTAACAGCCTGGCCGGTGTGGCTCAGTGGTTGAGTGTTGACCATGTACCAAGAGGTTGCTGTTGCAATTCCTGGTCAGGGCACATTTCCTAGGTTTGGGGCTCAATCCCCAGGGGGGAAGCCGATAGATTAAATTTCTCTCTCATCGATGTTTCTATCTCTCTCCTTCTCCCTCCTCTCTCTCTAAAAAATTTTTTAAAAAAAGATTTAACAGACAGGAAAGGAAAACATCCATGTCAGTAGTGCAGGACTAGACCTGGTAATGACTAACTGCAGAAGGACATAGGCCCCCACTCCACCCTATATTTTAGGAATGTTCATCGTGGGTGCACTATGAGCTAGCCTTTTCCTTGTCCTAACATGTACCAAGAGGTTGCTGTTGCAATTCCTGGTCAGGGCACATTTCCTAGGTTTGGGGCTCAATCCCCAGGGGGGAAGCCGATAGATTAAATTTCTCTCTCATCGATGTTTCTATCTCTCTCCTTCTCCCTCCTCTCTCTCTAAAAAATTTTTTAAAAAAAGATTTAACAGACAGGGAAAGGAAAACCATCCATGTCAGTAGTGCAGGGCTAGACCTGGTAACGACTAACTGCAGAAGGACGTAGGCCCCCACTCCACCCTATATTTTAGGAATGTTCATCGTGGGTGCACTATGAGCTAGCCTTTTCCTTGTCCTAAGATGACCAGACATCCTAGTATTTGCCCAAGGTATTTGTCCCAGGAAAACTTCTGAGAAAGTTTCCCTGAGGTTTCCTTACAATGCCACCCTGCAAAGCCCATTATCTGAGCTGCAAAGTGTAGATTTTACTATCACCACCAGGAGCCCAGGACCCCAGAGAGAAGGGATAATTGAAGAAGTTGGCCTGATGGAGGTTACTTATACCCTTACTTCTCATATTTTAGTCCTGGGACCTGTAGCATAGGCATCAGATGGGAGTTTTTGTAGAATTTCAGGATCTCTGGTCTCACCCCAGGCCTCCTGAATCAGAATCTCAAGTGTGTGCACATTAAAGTTTGATGTGGTCTTACCAGCCTCTCTGATGACCAGACATCCTAGTATTTGCCCAAGGTATTTGTCCCAGGAAAACTTCTGAGAAAGTTTCCCTGAGGTTTCCTTACAATGCCACCCTGCAAAGCCCATTATCTGAGCTGCACAGCCAATAGATGAAGTTTCTCTCTCATCGATGTTTCTATCTCTTTCCTTCTCCCTCCTCTCTAAAAAATCAATTAAAAAAAAAGATTTAAGACAGGGAAAGGAAAACCATCCATGTCAGTAGTGCAGGGCTAGACCTGGTAACGACTAACTGCAGAAGGACGTAGGCCCCCACTCCACCCTATATTTTAGGAATGTTCATCGTGGGTGCACTATGAGCTAGCCTTTTCCTTGTCCTAAATTGACCAGACATCCTAGTATTTGCCCAAGGTGTTTGTCCCAGGGAAAGTTCCAAGAAAGTTTCCCTGAGGTTTCCTACAATGCCACCCTGCAAAGCCCATTATCTGAGCTGCAAAGTGTAGAGTTTACTATCTCCACCAGGTGCCCAGGACCCCAGAGAGAAGGGATAATTGAAGAAGTTGGCCTGATGGAGGTAGCTTATACCCTTACTTCTCATATTTTAGTCCTGGGACCTGTAGCCCAGGCATCAGCTGGGAGTTTTTGTAGAATTTCAGAGTCTCCGGTCTCACCCCAGGCCTCCTGAATCAGAATCTCCTGTGTGTGCACATTAAAGTTTGATGTGGTCTTACCAGCCTCTCTGCCATTCTGTGCTGTTACAAACACATGATCACTGGGCTCTGGGCTCTGGGCTTCCTCCCTTCAGGCAGGCCTCCCTGGCACCTGTCTACTGCCATTTGCAAAAGGCTGATTTAACTCACCATATGCTCGCCTCTCCTCACATTGGCCTTTCCTCATTGCCTCCATTGTCAGCATTGTTCTCATTGCCAAGGTCTTTTTTTTTTTGCCTCATGGCCTTTGCGTGTGCTCCTTTTTCTGCCTAGAAAACTCTTCAACTGGCCAACACCAGCTCTTCCATCAAGTATCAGCTGAAACATCATTTTCTCGGAGATGCTTTTCCTGTCACTCTCTCTAATGTAGACCACCTACCATTCTCTCTCATGTCCAATAGTTCTTTTCCTTCATAATAGACGTTGCAATTTGACTGTGCTGTTACAAACACATGATCTCTGGGCTCTGGGCTTCCTCCCTTTCAGGCAGGCCTCCCTGGCACCTGTCTACTGCCATTTGCAAAAGGCTGAAGCCCATTATCTGAGCTGCAAAGTGTAGAGTTTACTATCTCCACCAGGTGCCCAGGACCCCAGAGAGAAGGGATAATTGAAGAAGTTGGCCTGATGGAGGTAGCTTATACCCTTACTTCTCATATTTTAGTCCTGGGACCTGTAGCCCAGGCATCAGCTGGGAGTTTTTGTAGAATTTCAGAGTCTCCGGTCTCACCCCAGGCCTCCTGAATCAGAATCTCCTGTGTGTGCACATTAAAGTTTGATGTGGTCTTACCAGCCTCTCTGCCATACTGTGCTGTTACAAACACATGATCTCTGGGCTCTGGGCTTCCTCCCTTTCAGGCAGGCCTCCCTGGCACCTGTCTACTGCCATTTGCAAAAGGCTGAGCTAACTCACCCTATGCTCTCCTCTCCTCACATTGGCCTTTCCCCATTGCCTCCATTGTCAACATTGTTCTCATTGCCAAAGTCTTTTTTTGCCTCATGGCCTTTGTGTGTGCTCCTTTTTCTGCCTGGAAAACTCTTCAACTGGCCAACACCAGCTCTTCCATCACCAGGCATCAGCTGGGAGTTTTTGTAGAATTTCAGAGTCTCCGGTCTCACCCCAGGCCTCCTGAATCAGAATCTCCTGTGTGTGCACATTAAAGTTTGATGTGGTCTTACCAGC